>NW_015386842.1:1489867-1504654 GCF_001527695.2 Protobothrops mucrosquamatus | reverse complement strand
TATATATATATATTCTCCCTTTTTTCCTTCCTCATTTTTTCTTTCTGCACTTTTAATCATTTCTTTTTCTTTTTATACTTTTATACTTTTTATATTTTTATTATTTTATATCAATCTTTTATCTTTGTATGTTAAAACTTAAATAAAAATTATTATGAGAAAAAGAAAAAAAAATCTACACTGTATAGGGATTCCATTATGACAAATATTCCTTTGTTTACTATATGTACAATATCCGTATTTCTTATCAACCTGCATAAATATAATAAGAATTATGAAAGGTATAAACTGCATTAAAACTCATGTATTTATAAAATAAAACCAATTCATTATAGAAAATTGTTTGTAAAAATTGGATTTGCTGGAAGAAATAAACCCAGTTTGTTGTAAAACTGTGCCCTTTCTTTACCATAAAGGAAGTTTTTAAATTATTACACCATGAAATGGAATGAATAAAATTTATAAATAAAAAAAACCTTAATTGGGAAAATGGTCCTAACAGATGTACCCATCTCTACCTTACAGTATTCCTATTAAAATTAATAGCAGTGAAACTAGTCATGATTAATTCAAGTGTCAATTTGTTTCGATGAGACCATGTTAAGTATGAAATCTGGCTTCAGCACACTGGGCCTGGCATTAAATACTCCCCTAAAGACTTCATGAGTGGCAATTGAATTTAAACCAATTCCTTCATAATAAAAGTACCTACAAATCTTCATGTACGTATAAAAAGTGTTCTAACAGGTGTTTTAATAATAACCTACTGCATATAGTATAAGATTCATCATATCAAAATAAAAATATCCCTATGAAAATCAACAGAAATAAGTGGTGCTTAGAAGTTTGTGAACCATTTTGAATTTTCAATATTTGTGTATTAAAAATTTGACCTAAAACTAGCTAAAGAGAAGCCAATTAAACAAATGAGTCAAAAACAATTGTACTTGTTCATTTATTCAGTGAAGAAAATGATCGAAAACTACATATTTGCGTGTTGCAAAAATATGTGACTTTTAGGACTATTAGTTTATTTGAAGGGAAAATTGGAGTCAGATGTTTCAATTAATGGATGATAATCAGGTATAAGCATACGAGATTCTGCCTTATTTAAGCATGCTCAGGTCTGATCATGTTCATTCTCAGGTCTGATCTTCACAATGTAGGTATGTGAAAGTGTGTCGTGGCTTGAACAAGGGAGATTTCTGAGGACCTCTGAGAAATAGATGTTTATGCTCACCAATCTGGAAAGGGTTACGTATTTCAAAAGAGATTGGACTATTGTCACATATTGTGTAGAAATGGAAACTATTCAGTATGGTTGTTAACCTCCCCAGGATTTGTTGACCAACCAAGATCACCCATTAATTCTCTGGGAAGTCTCAAGAAACCCCAGGGTAATGTCTAAGGTAGGGGTCCTCAACCTTGGCAACTTTAAGACTTGTGGACTTCAACTCCCAGTAAAGCTGGCTGAGGAATTCTGACCTTCATCAAGGCTAAGGAGCTAAAGGATTCTCTTGCATTGGTAAATGTCAGTTTTCATGAGACCACCATCAAGAGAACATTGAATAACAATGGCAGAGTTGCCAAAAACCATTACTCTCTGGAAAGAGCATTGCTGCTTCCCTACAGTTTGCAAACTTTGTAGTTATTGCTGTTCAACCAGTTACTGAAAACAAACGGTCACATATTGATATGCAGCTTTGGATCTTTTTCTTCATATATAAATGAACAAGTATGTTTTCCACTCATTGGTTTAATTGGGTGTCTTTTATCTAGTTTCAGGACAGATCCACATTTTAGATCTTATTTCCAATAGTTGCCAAAATTGTGGAAACCTTTTGGGAAAAGTGTATTTTTGAGGTTTGATGGCTAATAACACCACTTTTTTTGGAGTAGTAGCATAAAATTATATATCAATAGAAAGATAATTTAATCAAGAATGTAATGCAACATAGTTAGTTTAATTATCTGTATTGCATTCTATGAAAGGTTATAGCCAAATAACCAGAAAAAGGAAGCACAACTTGCTTAGGTTGATATCAGGTAGCTTTCCTTCATCTGATTGTAGCCAATAAGCATGAGTATTTAGAAAGCCAATCAGGTGTCATCTTGTTTTGGCAATGAGCCAAGCAGATCACAGTAGGATTCAGTTATTGATGCCAAGTATTGAAGCTGAGAGGAGGACATTTGTCAGTTTGTTATGTGATCGTTATCAAGTTGGTTGGTTTTTTCCCCCTTTCATTTAGTGAGCTTGTAAAACATAATAAAATTAAAGTAATGGTGCAAAGAGTTGACTGGTTGCCCAGAAAGAGATGTAAAATAGTACTATTAAGTGAACAAGGCTACAGTTATAAAGAAATTAGAAGAAAAATGGGTGGAAACTTAACCAAAGATGGCATTTCTACTGTACACTTTTCCTAAAAGTTTTCCACAATTTTGGCCACTACTGTATGTAGAAATATTGAAAATTCAGAAAGGCTCATAAACTTGTAAGCACCACTGTATTAAAGAGATTTCCTAAAACCGTGACAGTCTGTCTTGCTTTTCTCTTCTATATTCATAATTTCACACAAAATAAAATAGGAAATGTTTATGCAGAAAACATTTTTCCTTGCTGATATCTTTAATTATGTTTTCTGTTTATCATAATACTGTAAAATTTAAGATATATCCTAATATTTCAGCTATCAGGTTTGAAAATTGTTCTGCTTACAGAATACTTCTTAGTGAAGTATTTTTTTGTATTTATTTAATACAAAAAATTATATTTTAATATTTAAAAAAACAGTTTAAATTGCCCTCTAGCTGAAGATCTCTGGGTGATCCACAATCATTTTGATTGTGTGCCATCAGGTTGATTTGATTTTTAGCAACTTCATAGATAACGTTTCTCCATGATGATCTGAACCTCACCTGCTCCTTTAGGTCTCCCAACATCTTTCCTAGCATTGGCACCTTCTCCAGGAAGGTAAATCTTTGCACAATGTTTACAGAATAGGATAATTTGAGCCTGGCCATTTGTGCTTGGAATGAAAACTTTGAATTGATTTGTTTGTTTTCTTGGCTACCCATGATATTCTCAAGGGTCTTCTCCAATATCAAAAGCATTCAATACCATCATCATTCAAAAGCTTCTATATTTTTTTCTAAAAAGTCTAAATTCCCGATAAAATTGCAGTAATGATGCAATTTGAATAAAAAGAAATGCACAATAATATCAAACAAAATGTAAAATAAAAATACTCTAACCATCCCCAAGTATAGAAGAGTCTTTTCCCTGACCCATTTCAATGTCTTGCTCTCAGCACTACTCGATGGGCGATTTAAGAGGCTCCCGTTTAGTGAGCGACTATGCCCCTGTGATAGGGCCGAAGTTGAAACTGTGGAGCATGTCTTATCATACTGCCCTATGTATAACACAGGCAGAATTAAATTATTGTCTCTCCTTGGAATTGATCCCTCTGGTTCTAATGTTAGTAATTTGGTTTTATATTGTCTAGGGGATGGCTCCTCCTATATAACTTCTCAGGTTTCTAAATTTCTTTTAAGAGCTGTAACTATTAGAGGAGAACGTTGTAATTCCGTTTAGCCAAGGCTTCTGGTGCTTGATTGTTTGTGATTATATTTTTTTGTGTTTTCTTTTGTTGCTCTTGCATTTTGGTCTGTGACCACAAAATAAAATTATTATTATTATTATTATTATTATTATTATTATTATTATTATTATTATTATTATTATTATTATTATTATTATTATTATTATTATTATTATTATTATTATTATTATTATTATTTAAAATAAAGACACCATATAAATTAGGGAGCAGCAAGATGGTCATTCAAAATCTAAAACAGTATGAATTAAAATACAATTAACATATAATTCAGAACTAGAAGCATAGGAAGGCTTTTACCTGGCACCAAATGATGCTAATGTGAGTGACAGTTGAAGATTTCTGGGAAGGTAATTCCATAAATGACTATTAGAGAGAAATCTCTCTCTCTTTGTTGTTAATTGTGAAATCATGTCCGACTTATCGCGACCGCATGGACAATGTTCCTCCAGGTCTTCCTGTCCTCTACCATCTTCTGGAGTCCATTTAAGCTCATGCCTACTGCTTCAGCGTCTCCATCCAGCCACCTCATTCTCTGTCATCCCCTTCTTCTATTGCCCTCAATCTTTTCCAGCATTAGACTCTTCTCTAGTGAGTCCTTCCTTCTCATTAGGTGGCCAAAGTATTTGAGTTTCAACTTCAGGATCTGGCCTTCTATTTCACATCTTTAGTAGTAGAATTGCATGAATCTCCCAGCTGATCCCTTGAATGGTGGAAGATTCAGTTTCGATCCAAATATATTGTTCACCCAGCACATGACCAATGAAATTCACAATGAAATCTGTTGATGATTATCATGATAGCTTTAGTTTTAGCTTTACTATTATGATAGTAAGATTAGACAAATAAATGTAGAAGAAACTTAACAGTTATCATAACAACACATTAGGGTGCGGTGAATATTCAGTTTGGAAAACAAAAGATAATTGAATGAAATAAAATTGGGATTTCTGAAAGTAGCTATTTGATTCCAATTGGATATTTCTAAATCAATCCAAGGCAGACTGATTTAGTCATTCATTATTTAATCATTTAGCTGATGTACTTAAGCATATGAACTGATATGGACAGCCAAACAATATTAGATTGATTTTATTCATAATTTGGATTATTTTAGTGATCAGAAATGAATAAATAATTCAGATTGTACTGGATTTAATTTGCATAGATTTATGCTACCATTAGGATCAGAAGCTAATTTTGGAGAACATGAGCAAAAAAACCCCCATGTCATTGTTCTTTGTTGATTTCAGCTGGCATCTGATTGGATTGGATATTTTGGGAATGGAATGATGGATGAGATAGGCCTATGAGTGACATTTCTTATATCTTCTTTTTATGGAACATCTTTATTAGTATTCCATAAAGATAGCAGCAGCATAAAATATAGGAATTCCAAAAGTATTTACTTTTTTTTTTAAAAAAACTCCCCTGTCCTTATTTAAACAATTCAGGATACAAAGTACAGTTAATTAAGCAGTCTATTTTCCATGCTGGAAGCATAGTTGAATATTCTAGTCATATTCATTTTATTCCAGACCTTGAAGGGAAGAAACCAATTATATATCATATAGCTATCCAACTGCTCAGCAATTATCTATGTTATTATCCCATTGGTTCTTTCTGGATGTTAGGAATGGCCAGCAAAGCTGCAATATATTAGTGGAAGGCAAATTTTATTTAAACTGATTAGATTCAACTTCACACAACACTGCTGCATAATTTATATCACTTCTTTATATTGAGAGCTTGAAGAAGCTAAAGATTGTGGTACTTCATTAATTGGCAGAGATCATAGCCCATGAAAAAATACCTCATTGAATCACACACATTTTTCTCACTCTATTCTGTTGATCCAAAGCATAATATGTTCTCCCACAGTTATGCTATTGACCATCTTCTGAATTGTTTTCCTTTTCACCATTTTTAGAGCTACAAGTTAAATCAAAGTGTGAATGAGCTTGAGGCTCAAAGAGTAAACCCTAATACTTCATGGTAGGTAATTAAAGGAACGTTGCATACTTTATTTAGTATGTGCTTTCTTACAGTAAGGATGAATGATTATTTTCTGAGCAACTAGTGAACTTGCCAAGATTATATAGGTAGTCCGCACTTACTGCAATTGGGATTGACAACTATGTTGCTTAGTGATACAATTGTAGCATGAAACGTCACATGACTGTTCCAGATTTCTACATCAGTTCTGCTGTAGTTGTTAATTCCCCACTGACTTTGTCGAAACTGACTGCGAGTTGTCAGCCACACAAATAGCAATAGCAATAGCAATAGCACTTAGACTTATATACCACTTCACAGTGCTTTACAGCCCTCTCTAAGAGATTTACAGAGTCAGCATATTGCCACCAACAATCTGGTCGTTATTTTACTGACCTTGGAAGGATGGAAGGCTGAGTCAACCTTGAGCCGGTGAGAATCGAACTGCCAAACTGCTGGCAACTGGCAGTCAGCAGAAGTAGCCTGCAGTACTGCATTCTAACCACTGTGCCATCATAGCAAATCATAATCATAGGGATGGTATAATAGCTGCAGTTTTGAGAACCAGTCATAAAGTTCCTTTTTTAGCACCATTGTAAGTTTGAATGCTTGCTGAATGAGCAGTCAGTAAGTGAGGACTATCTGTACAGACAAAAAAATATGTTCTCAGTTGCCAAGGAGTTTACAACTCTAAATGATGATAGAAAATAAAAGAAAGGACAAAGGGAGAGAAGTGAAGGAAAAATAAGTAATTTATGCCTAAAATTTAATTATGATTGAGGATATAGATAAATCAAAGGCCATCCATCACCATCACCAAAAATTTGAGACATTTGATAGAGGAATTTTTAACAAAGGGAGAAAGATAGAAACACATACTATATATATTTATGGAAACAGTTCATCATACTATTTAAGAGCTAGTTAGGAAGAATAGGCAGATATATAAGGAGAACAAGAGCTGATCAAGGGATAGAACACAGCTGTATTATGCATTCTTAACCTCTGATCCATGACTAATAACTATGTTACAGAACCAGATTATCCAGAGGTCAATTGAAACATTTCAGAGTTTGAGAGAGAGCATAGTTAAAAGCAGCCACATGTTTCTTGAAATAGTGCTATGCAATTTATAAACAATGATAGTCTGACTGCTGCTTTGCATTCATATTCCAACTTATTAGATATAGCTCATGTCCATAAAAATGTTTGGTTCAGCCATGCTGAAAACAAAATGTGGGTAAGTCCATAGAACTAAGGATGAAACATTCTGCTTCTGCTAATTTTGTGGAAGAGTCATAGAACACTCACAGTGCGCAGCCCATTTCTTTTTGTTATACACATGGTTTTAGAGATCAAGATATAAAACAAATTAGTTTGAAATGCAAAAAAGAAATCAGGATAGATTAAAAGTTTGTGAGAAAATTCCCCTTTTTCTTTTTGTTTCTTTGTCGTTCTTAAAACAATAAAGATAACAGAATAACAGAATAACAGAAGTCCAAGTAAATTATATCCACAGCATTTCTCTGGTCCACTAATTTTGTCACATTGTCAAAGAATGCAATAAGATTTGGCTGGCATGATCTGTTTTTGACAAACCCATTTTGGCTTCTGGTTTTGACTTTGTTTTCCTCTAGGTGTTGTCAGATTTGTTATGTGATTATCTTTTCCAGAATCTTCCTAGGTATTGATATCACGTTGATAGGTCTGTAGTTTTCTGGATCCATTTCCCCCCTTTTTTGAAGATGGGAACTATAGTATATAAGGTCTTTTCCAGTCATCTGATAGTTCCACAGTACTCCTTGATCTTTGAAAAATATGGTTCAGTGGTTCTGAGATCACATTTGTCAATTCCTTAAAAATCTTGGGGTGTAATACATCTGGTCCTGGTGATTTGAACTTGTCTAGGGTGGACAGGTGTTCTATTATCATTTTTTTGCTTATTTTGTCTTGCATATCTAATCTGCATTTTTCAACGGTTTTTTTGATAGATTGGACTGTTTTTTTCCTTTTGTGTAAATGGCAAAAAATGAGTTAAGCAATTCTACTTTCTCCTTGCTGCTCGTCACCTTCTTGCCGTTTTCTCCCATGAATGAATCAATAGCTTCCTTGACTTTTTTCTTGTTTTTTACATGTTGAAAGAAGCTTTTTGTTGTTGTTACTTTTGAGTTTTTGTCACAAGCCTTCATTCATTTTGAGCCTTAGCTTTCCTGACTTCATTTTTGCAGGTTTGGATTATTCACTGATTTTGCCTTATTTATGTGCCCCCTTTTCCACTTTTTATTCTTTTCCTTTTGGTCTTTCAGTTTATCAGAGAGTTCTTTGTGCAGCCATGCTGGTTTCTTTTGAGATCTCTTATTTTTCTTCTTTATTGGAATTTTGTTGACTGGGCTTTCATAAACTCACTTTTTAAAGTTTCCCAAGTTTCTTGGGTTGTTTTCCCCTTGAGGATTCTCATTCATGGAATCCTTCCTACAGCTGTCTCTAAGTCTATTGAAATCAGCTGTCTTGCAGTCCAAGACTCTAGCTTGACTTTGTTGTATTGCTTGTTTGCGTAACATTTAATTCCAATATTGCATGGTCACTTCTGCCTCCCAGGTTTCCTGTAAATTCAACACCTTCTATCATTTCATTTCTGTTAGTCTAGTATGGCTGACCCTCTAATTCCCTTCTCTACGTTTTGAGAGAGAAAGTGGTCTGCTTGGTTTGTCAGGAATCAGTTTGATCTTCCACTAGGTGCAGAGTTTGTTGATTTCTTAAGTCCCCCATAACTATTGTGATGTGCTTCCTACATATCTTAGTTAACTGACTAGCAAAAAGTCCATCTATTTCCTCTGTTTGGTTGGGTGGCCTGTGTATACATCTATGGCAATATCATTCGTTTTCCTTTTATATTGACCCAAATGCATTCAAGATGGTTTTCATAATTGTTCTGCTGTATTTTTCTAGAGATGTAGTTATTTCTCCTATATAGCACAACTCCACCTCCTCTTTCATGAGATCTGATTTTTTTTAAAAACAATTTAAACCCCTGTAGCTATATATTGCATTCATGGGTTTCATCCCACCAAGTTTCCATAATGGCAACAATATCATATCTGCCCTCAGATACTTGGATTTCTAGTTCACTCTGTTTATTTTTCATACTTTGTGCATTGGACTATAGGCATTTGAGTCCTTTTTGATTGACCCTGTGTTTGTTTTCTACATAACCTGTTTTATGCCTGAGTTCCCTTTCTTCCTTACATCTGTTTGATTAGTGCACATGGTACGGCACTCAGCTTGATTTTTCTTAACAGCAACCTTAATATTCTTAACTGCATAAGCTAGATGTCCTTGTTGGTCAGACGTTAACCAGCAGTGTGATGCAGCTGCTGAAAAAGCAAATGTTATCTTGAGATACCTTAATAGGGGTATATAATACAAATAACAGGAAGTAATTTTCTATTTTGTTCTGTTCTGTTTAGATGCTACTTAGATTCCAGTTGCTAAAGGACACTGACAAGCTGAAGTAAGTTCAAAGAAAAATACCCAGGTTAGTGAAGAGTCTGGAAGCCAAAGTCCTCCAGGAATGGTTAAAACATCTAGCTATACTTAGGGGAGAGGAGATATAATAGTCTGCAAATATCTGAAGGGTTTTCAATGGATTTATTCTATATTCTCCTGGAGATTAGGAGCAGAACCAGTTCATTAAAACCATAAGAAAGCAGATGTAAGTTTATAAAGCAGATAGAAAGAAGCTTCCTGAATATATGAGCTTTTAATAAAAGGAAGATTCTGCCAGATAAAATGATGAGCTGTCCTTCACCAATGGCTGGATGCTCTAGAGCAGTGGTTCTCAACCTGTGGGTCGGGACCCCATTTGGGGTCGATCGACCATTTCACGGGGGTCGCCAAGCAAGGCTGTCCGCCATTTTTTTCCCTTTTCCGGCGGGTGCCTTACCTCCCTTGGGCTGGGCCACCTGGTGGTCGGCCTGCTCCATCTCTGCCGCTTGCCAGCTATGCCTCAGCCGGCGCAGGGGGCGGAACCACACATGTGTGGTGCTCCCGGGCAGGGAAAGTCCTCGACTTACGACTGGTTGGGTAGTCCTCGACTTACGACCGGTTTAGTCCTCGACTTATGACTGGTTTAGTCCTCGACTTACGACCGGTTGGGGTCGCGGCATTACAAAGGTTGAGAACCACTGCTTTAGAGCATGGGTGTCAAACTCGCCACGTCTTTTTGCATTGCTGGCAATGGAGTGGGCGGAACTTCAGTATGATGAAACCATCCAGAAGGCTGGCAGTTTGACACTCCTGCTCTAGGGGAATCTACTTTGAGCAGGGGGTTGGACTTAATGATCTCTAAAGTTCCTTCCAGCTCTCCCAGAATGATAAGACAAGTAAGGTTCTAAGAGAATTTTGAACTGTACAAAATTTTTATTGCAGCATTACCAGGAAATAAATTAGCCCAGAGGTCTAAGAATTCAGATATTATCTCATGCATTGATTATAGAGATCTTTTTTTAAACCAGAACTCTGTTTTTGAAAAAGAGCATTTACTTTGCTATAATGAATATTGATAAACATTCTGTAAATTCTGGTGTTCTCCATGCTTCAACAGATCTTGGTACACAAACTTTTGTTTGTTATACAATTATAACATTGCTTCTGGGTGTTTTAGCTAAGATCAACTGTATTATCGTCCTGAGAATAATTTCCTTCTCCAAGCAAGCTTCCAGGCTACCATGGAAATAAAAAGACTTCAAAACATTGAAGAATCATTAAAAAAGAGAAAGAAACAGAGATTACAAGGGTTGTTAGACAAGATGTTAGCTGTCAAAGGACTTGTCTCTATTTTCTTGCACTCTGTTACTTCCAGAGGAGGAGAAATTATTCCAAGTAATTAATTATATATATTTCTAGAGATATTTCTCATACGCAGATTTTCCTGGTGCAGGAATATACAGTACAGTTTTTATTATTACTGGGTTGGTTTTTTTTTTTTTTTAAAAAAAAACAGATTTCCCCATCTTGAGATATAATTTTTCATGCCACTAACATGAAAATTATTTGCAATAGTGGCAAATATCTGTGACTCGGATGTAGAATGAGGGTGAGGGTTCATTCTCCAAGCTTGTGGGTTGGTTTCTGAATGTTTCGTTACCAGGCTAGCTAACATCTTCAGAGGAGTTTAGGGGATGTCAATGTTCTGCTTATAAGGGCTTCAGGTGTGGGTGTGTCAAGTGAGGATCTATAGTGGGTCTTGTGATGGGCCAGGTGTGAGTCATCAGTGAGTCTTGTGATGGGTCTTGTGATGGGGAGGTTACCTCAGATCAGGGTCATTGGGAAATGAACTGCTGGTGGGGGGGCTTGCGTGGGTTGGCTGAAGGTCGATGCTATCTCACACTTGGCCTAACACAAGACCGACCACAGACCCTCACTTGACACACCCACACCTGAAGCCCTTATAAATGGAACACTGACACTGACATCCCCAAACTCTGCTGAAGATGTTACCTAGCCTGGTAACGAAACATGCAGAAGCCAACCACAAGCTTGGAGAATGAATCTTACCCTCATGAAAATGATGAGTTTTCTCTCTCCTTGGGTATGTATATATGTCTGCTTCTCTCTTGCTCTCCATCCATCCATCGATCCATCCATCCATCCATGAAGATTTTGTAGGAACAAAGACTGATTGATTATGTTTTATCAAGTCAGTGTTGATTCTTTGCAACCGCATAGATAGATTTTCTCTAGAACAATCTTCCCTAGCCTGGTCTTTAATGTCTTTTAACACTACATCTATTGTCATTGTCTGCTTTGCTGCTGGTTGTTTTCTTCACCTCCTTCTTTCCATCTTTTCCCAACCATCCCCAGAGAGAGAGGAAAAAACTAAATATGATTCAAATCCAATATGTACCATCTGACGTAGGCCCAGGATCTAAGAGGATAGCTACAGTCACAATACATTAAATAGTATGTGAGGAAGGTTCAGGCCTATACAGAAGTCCTTTATGGCTGCAATGGCTTCAGGAGAATTGAAATAAAGAATAATAATATTTGATTGTGGAAGCATAGACAAAATAAAGTGGATGCAAACAATTCAGAACACTGAATTGCAGAAATGATGGCATCACTATTATGGGGAGAGAGTGTTCACTTCACCTTGAAATCAATACTCTTGAAGTAAAAATTAAACCAGGAGTGCATTTAACTTAGTGCTAATTTTCAAGCCAGTCTGCAGAATTACATTTCAATACTCAGATGCAATGAACTCACTAAATAGAATTCTAACAATGCTACACACTGATGTTAGAGAGGAGACTCCTGGTTAAAACATTATGTAATTGCCAATTTCTTTAATGTGCATTTGTAATGAGTTTTATCAGAAGGCTGATTCACATGAACATGCTCCATTAGCTCTGGCCAGTTGAATGCACCATTCTTGCCCTATTAGTTGTAGTTTCATTACCTTTTATAGAAATGCTTTCAAATGCATAATTGTGCAAGAAAGGGACTTTTGGAATTTTATTTGATATACTGCACAGACACGAAAGATATCTGCTTTTCAAATGGAGATATTAATGCTATCAAATGTGTTTGTTTATCAACTAGCCTGGCTGGAACATGAACGAAGAATACATAAGTAAAAAAATAAAATTGATAACATCTTTATTTCTTGAGATAATTGGAGGAAATTGGCAGCAATGTTGCCCCTTCCTTGTGGATTGAGCCTGCCAGACTTCATTTGCACACTGTCAAATCTACGTACTAGATATGCTGATCAGACCTGCTCTCCACTCTGCATTCTCCAAACATTCTCAAGATGGTTAGATAACAAGACCTTGCAGCGAATTAGAGAGCTATATAAATAAAAGCAGTTCTCCATCTAACAAATACATTAGTCCTAAGGCTTAAATCCTGGGTCTCTTTCTCCCACCTTTTAAAATCAACATCTGTGTGGTCATTTGTTTCCTAAGCTTGAAGTTTTCTGGTCCTTGCTTTAAGAAACTTTTTTTTCCAGCTGTAACAAGAAGAGATCCCCTACTCACCAGCTTCAAACCTTACATATACATTCAGGGTTGTGAGTAAAACAATAATGTTATGGTTTTGAAATCTTCAAAAAGAATGGGGTTTATCCTCCAAAGTTTGGGAATAATTTTACAAATGTGATATACAGTACAAAGAATTCTCAGCTACCTTTACACAGCCCATTGCAGATAATTATATTTTGTATGAGTGAGTGGATGGGTGGGTGGCAGCACATTTGTGAGAAGCAATAATTTATTTATCTCCACTTTATAGAAGTGGTATAGACTTTATTTGTATCCCTAGGCAAAATCTATAAAATTTCATAAGGATAGGTACTACAAGGACCAGGAAGTTTCTCTGATTAATTGTTCCCAAAGTAATTTTAAGTAGAATTGATGGAAGTACAGATTACAGGAGCCCCATTCAGACAATATGTTGGTGTACTGCATTAATCATGTAATTAGTGATGAGTAAAGCCCTAATCCTAACTCTTCCCTTTATAAAATATTTGTTTTTAGATTATTACATGCTATCATTGCTTGTTTGCTAAGTATATATTCAAATGCATCACCTAAAGTAAAATGACTTCAACAAAGAAAACTCCTAGTGCTACTCACTGCCAGATGTCACCAATTCTTTGTGAGAGTTCTTGTTCTGGGAGAGGTTAAAAAGAAAAAAGAAAAAGCACAATCCAATAATGTAGTATATTATACCTTTAAATGTTCTTTCTACGATACACAAAGTTTTACAATAGCTCTATCTATCCAGATAAAATTTCCAATAGATAATCTGAATCAGAAACATGAGGATTTGAAGAAGAGATTTGATTTATTGATTGAGTTCCATCAAATTGGTATTAACTCTTAGTGATCACTTTGCCTCCCAGTGACGATGCACCCACAGCAGTGGTGGGATTCAAATATGTGAACAACCGGTTCTTTCTGTGGATACCATTTCCAGAAGTCCATTCTGGGCCTGGGTAACAAAAAATTAGTTACCCACCACTGACCCACAGTGACTGCAACTGAGTCCACCCACCCATTTTTCTCTTTCTTTTCCTCTTTCTAGGAAAAGAAAGAGAGCCAGCTCTTTGCATAATGTATCCAAAGGGTGATAGCATCAGCCCAGTGATTTGTGACTTTTCTAAAACCAGCTTGAACATCTGGCATCTCCCTCTCCATGTAGAGATGTAATCTATGTTGGATTATCCTAAACATTATTACAATTTGTACCTTCTGTTAAGATATTTTTTTTTTGGTATTGGTATGTATCCCTCTTCCAATGTGTTAGCCAAGGCCCATTGTTCAGATTTGCTGGCATAGCATGGTTAGAACTTTACTGAATATAATAATAATAATAATAATAATAATAATAATAATAATAATAATAATAATAATAATAATAATAATAATAATAATAATAATAATAATAATAATAATAATAATAATAATAATAATAATAATAAAGTTGGAAGGGACCTTGGCTGTCATCTAGTCCAACCCCCTGCTCAGGCAAGAAACCCTATACCATTTCGGACAAATGGCTGTCCAGTCTCTTCTTAAAAACTTCCAGTGTTGGAGCATTCACTGCTTCTGGAGGCAGGTTGTTCCACTGGTTAATTGTTCTAACTGTCAGGAAGTTTCTCCTTAGTTCTAGGTTGCTTCTCTCCTTGATTAGTATCCATCCGTTGCTTCTTGTCCTGCCTTCAGGCGCTTTGGAAAATAGCTTGACTCCCCCTTGTTTGTGGCAGCCCCTGAGATATTGGAACACTGCTATCATGTCCCCCCTCGTCCTTCTCTTCATTAAACTAGACATACCCAATTCCAGCAACCGTTCCTTATATGTTTTAGCCTCCAGTCCCCTAATCATCCTTGTTGCTCTTCTCTGTACTCTATCTAGAGTCTCAACATCTTTTTTACATCATGGCGACCAAAACTGGATGCAGTATTCCAAGTGTGGCCTTACCAAGGCATTGTAAAGTGGTATTAACATTTCATGTGATCTTGATTCTATCCTTCTGTTAATGAGCCTAGCACTGTGTTGGCCTTTTTGTTGTTGTTCCTTACCATATAATTTTGAATATTTCATCAATATCTATAGTTGATCTATCCAAGTTGATAATGACTGTAATGGTAGTCTAACTTCATCTACTAGTACC
>NW_015386842.1:1481205-1488670 GCF_001527695.2 Protobothrops mucrosquamatus | reverse complement strand
TGCACACTCTTCTGCCCTGTTGTTGCAGCAAGCAACCAGAAGGTGGGATGGACTGGGTTGGGTCTTAACTGGGCTTATTTTTGAGGTAGGTCTTATATTAGGCACAGACATAAAAATCGGGGAAACACAGTACTGCAGCTTCTTGTCAGTAGGAAGCATTTTCTAAGGAATCTTGAATCTTGATATCTCTAATGTACAAGAATTCATTATACTTTCAATTTTTGTTTGAATTTATTTGAATCAGTTGCTCACTGCCTACAGATATCCTTTAGCATATCAGTTTGAGATTGGAACCTCCTTATGATTTAGGACAGAGGTCCCCAATCTATGGGCCGCAGCCCACTACTGGGCCATGGCCTCTTGGCCGCTGAGCCGTGTGAGTAGCTGGGCAGTGCATGCGCGCGCATGTGTGCTCACCCCCTTTGTACCACCATTGCCACAAGTGTTGTGCAGGCAGTGGCAATGCCACTAGTACCACATGGGTGGAACCGTTACCACAAACCTTACATGGGATGGCAGGTGGGTAGCGGTGTGCCACACACAGGTGGCAGCATTGCCACGAATCTTGTATGGGTGGTGGCAGCGCTGTAAGCGGCAGGTGGGCCACAATGCGAACCTCGTGCAGGAGCAGCAGCGTGAGCCTCGTGTGGGGGCAAACTCAAAATTATATTGAGGAAACTAGTTGGCTTTCTTCTTCCACTTTAGTTTGACCTCAGATTTGCAGGTAAGCATTCATGATCTGTTCTACAGTCAGTCTCCAGTCATGTCTCTATGAGTTCTTATACATTTCCCCCCCAAAATACTGTCAATTTAATTTCAGTGTACTCCATCTGTGATGTCCACATATATGGTCATCAATTTGTTTGTTGGAAGATTGTGTTAGTTGTAAAGAAACGATTGAATTGGCATAAATTAATAAATATTTCTTTGCTTCATTTCTGTTTCCTTGACCAGCTCATCAAAAAGAATGCTTTTCTGCAGCAATCTTTGTTCATCCCTGCATATTACTATGAAAATGTTTTATTACTAAGCTACTGGTAAAAATTAAAGTAACAATTGTTTTAATTGTTTTACTTTAAAAGTAAAAAGTAGGTTGATTTAGTTCAGGTCAATTCCTGTCCTGTGATTCCAATATGCCTTATTTGAAAGTTCTAGTGAATTGTTGTTTTTTTACTTTCTTTTTCAGTTTTTACTTTGGTTTTTTGGGGGAAGGGATGGGGTTCTGGCTTATTTCTATTTTTATTTTGTACCTTTTCCCTCTGTTTTTAAAAAGTTTGTAAACCATTTTTTTCTATCCCTTGAACCATAGAAATATTTGCATAGATACATTTTTATTCCTTTTGTGGAACATCCAAAGGTTTTAGATATCTTTTCAAGGTAAGGCAGATTCTTACCAAATTGGGCAACTTAAAATCTGAAATTGCTTTAGTTTGTAATAGGACAATTCATATTTTCCACAGGAAATGCAGATTTTATGCATAAGATGGGGCAGTCAATTATATATTAGTGGAAAATCAAAATCTGCCAGAAATGTTATAAGTTGAATTAGCAAGTGCTCTCCCCCCACTCTAAAACTGACTTTGAGTATGGATACTAGACATTACCACAATTTTTTGTCTATTCGTTAGTTCTAAGTTTAATTTTTTATATGAAATATTTTATTAGTGAGTTCTTAATTGTAAGTTTTATATTTATTTTAACAGTAAGTCTCCCTAATAATATTACCGAGACGGGGACTTGGTTCAGAAGTTCTAAAAGATTTCTCTCTTGTAGTAAACTGATAGACGAGGGATGCTATCCCAGATGGAGGAGCAGTAAATGAAAAGGTATGCTTCCATGTCCCTGCAGGTGGCAATCTCTAATCAAGGAGACACATACCTGTAGATGCCTCACTTTACTGTATTATATATTCACTGAAAACAGTTCTTAATTTCACAGTTTGTTCCGGGTGTATTTGCAATATCTCAGTCTCCAAAATTGCTATCAGAATTAGAATGAGTTTGGAATGATTCTACAAACTTTAAATAAACAGTTAAGTATCATTAGGGTAGGGATAAGTTATTTGCAAGAACTCTGAAATAAAAAGTTGACATTTCTCTTAAGAAAATTATGTCTAAGGGACTTAGAATATTAAGTATGCTTCTAAACATGAGATTAATAATTAATTAATTTTAATTAATTAAACTTTTAAAACATTTACTGGCTATCTTACAGAATGTATATAAAGAGTCTGCTGTCCACGTTCTTACATTGAAAATATGAGATGGATATGGAGAAGATTTACTGATAAAATGAGCTTGTTCCACTGTTGCTCCATTTTGATTTAATACCCATATATTTCTTAAAATGATGTTGCAAGGATCAATATTATTTAAATATGTTTCTCTACTGGAAATTTCAGCATGGATTATTTTCCATGTTGGGGAAAAAAACTCATATTTCTTATCTTTGTCAAAATGTGTTCACTTTTGTTTTATAAACTGGCTTTTTATAGAGACAACGTAGAGTCTGATCAATGTTATTCTATGTGGTCAGGATTTAATGGTGTGCTTAAAAATTATTTCTATATATAATATATCCTTTAAAAAAGTTATCTCTTTGTTACTGTATTTGCATCTTTAAAATCTTTTTTATTTTTTCCCTTTTCTTTCCCTTATTTGCATATTATGGACATAAAACATAGAAAATAATCTGCTGTACCTCCCCTACCACTTACTTAGGGTAATTTTTATAACATTTTCATCTCCACTATCCCCATTTCTCAGGTCTGGAAAATAAATACATAAAATAAATATGGATGTATTCTAATACCATGATATTTTCCTTCTTTGATTTTTTAAAAATTAATCTTTAACATAAACTTTATTACAATGTAAATTTTCAAAAATCATTGTGTGCACTGAAATGGTATCAGTTCATTGTAGGATTGGTAGCCTAACTATAAAATGTATTTTATAATGGAACATTATATATGTTTTTTCCTAGGATGAACATTTCCATTGATTTGACTTGTTTTGTTGTTTGCTTTTCTTAATATATATAATATATATTTATTGTTTTGCAATTTCCCAATACACCCTCAGCACCTGTAAAGGTAACCTTTCTTTTTACAAAAAAATAATGCTGAGTTAAGTCCTTTTGATATCCTGAGAGAAATTCATTCTCCGTTGATAATGATGAATGGGAATTTACTACTGCTGATTATTTTCATGATGCCAATTCATTATTCTTGTGCATAATCAAATACAAATTCATCAGAGAAATTGACTATCCCTTTTCAAATGGCAATGGTCAATTTTTCATTTTAACTACTGCCTTAAATCTTTCCAAACTCTATGCTGAATGGGCCAGATATTTGCCCTAAGTTGCTGACAAGCACTATTAGAAGGAAGAGTGTTCAAAAAGAACTTGAATAAAAGCAAAAATATCAAAAATGTTAACCAGTGAATAATTTTTCCTCTCTCTCTCTTTTTTTAAAATGTTCCCATGGGGCCCTTGGTGGGAATGGCTCATTATCTATGCAATTTAATGTTATCTTCTGTAATAATCAGAATGGTTAGCTCATTGATCATATAATGTATACTTCGTTAATATTACTGTTCCTGGAGGGTGCAGAAAGGAAAGCAACTGTTCCTGTCTCCAGAAAGAAAAGCATAATAGGTAAAGAACTCAGGACATTTCCTATATAACTGTCAGTTTCAAATGATGAGAAGCTGTGGCCTATAGTCTAGAACTCAATGGCTCCTAGTGCCATATTCTAGTTAGCTAAGAAGGATAAGCAAATCATACACAAACTGTTTTAAAGGGATAGGTTTTATCATATGAGGAATCCCAGTTGTTCTATTAACCAAAGCTGATAAAGACCTTCCTTATCATCATATTATTACTTGATTGTCTAGAAACAGGCAGAATCTTAAATTGCAAACCTGGTCTTTCAGGGAGAATGCTACCTCATCTAGAACAGGGATTTCTGCAGAAATGTGTCCCCCAGAGTAAGTAACAATCCTATTTTGTCCATATCAAATTTCACTTAGCACAAAATTTCACTTTAGCGAATTCTATTTCATTCATAACAACTCCATTAATTAAAAAGAAATGGTAACCACAATTAATGCATATATTGATTGTCCAATGCAATGTGCCACAGGTCCAAAGAGATCATTCTATTCTATAACCAATAAAAAAAACAATAATCACAAATCAACTAATCAACAGGGCTGAACTGATACCCTATGGCTGCCTCAGGAATTCTGGGAGTTGAAGTCCACAAGTCATAAAAGAGCCAAGGTTGCCTACCTCTGCCCTAGTCCAAATGCATGAAGGTCTTAGAATAGAATAGAGCTGGAAGGGACCTTGGAGGTCTTCTAGTCCAGCCCCCCCACTTAAGCAGGAGAAGTTATACCATTTTAGACAAATGACTGTCTAGCTTCTTCTTAAAAATCTCCAGTGATGGAGCGCCCATCATTTCTGAAGGCAAGCTGTTCCACTGGTTAATTGTCCTCACTATCAGGAAGTTTCTCCTTAATTCTAGGTTGCTTCTCTCTTTGTTCAGTTTCCAACCATTGTTTCTTGTCCTGCCCTCTGGTGCTTTGGAGAATAACATGACCACTCTTCTTTGTAGCAGCCCCTTAAATACTGGAATATTGCTATCATGTTTCCCCTGTTTCTTCTTTTCTTTAGATTAGCCAAACCCAAGTCCTGCAGCCATTCTTCGTATGTTTTAGTCTCCAGGTCTTTGATCATCTTACTTGCTCTTCTCTGCACTTTTTCCAAACTCTCAACATCTTTTTATGATATGGTGACCAAAATTGGCTGCAGTATTCCAGGTGTGGTCTTACTAGGGTTTTATAAAGTGGTACTAATACTTCACATTATCTTGATTCTATGCCTCTATTTATACAACCCAGGATTGTATTTTTCATTTTGGGCTGCTGCTACACACTGCTGGCTCATGGTTAAGTGATCGTCCACTAGGACTCCAAGGTCCCTCTCACAATTACTGTTTTTAAGCCAGGTCTCACCCAGTCTGTACTTGTACCTTTGATTTTTCCTGCCTAAATGTAAAACTTTGCTTTTATCCACATTGAAGCTCATTTTGTTGGACAGGGCCCATTGTTCAAGTTTGTCAAGATCTTTTTGGATCCTGAGTTTGTCTTCTGGGATGTTGGCTACTCTTGCCAGTTTGGTGTCATTTGCAAATTTGATGAGTTTCCCTTCAATTCCCTTGTCTAAATCATTTATGAAGATATTGAAGAGTACTGGGCCTAAGATGGAACCTTGTGGTACCCCACTGCTTACTTCTCTCCATGTGGATGTAGTGCCATTGAGGACTACTCATTGAGTACGGTTTGCCAGCCAGCTACAGATCCATCTGGTGGTGATATTGTCTATTCCACCTTTTTCTAGCTTACCAAGGAGTAGGTTGTGATCTACTTTATCAAATGCCTTACTGAAGTCTAAGTATACTATGTCCACAGTATTTCGCTGGTCTACTAGTTTAGTCACTTTATTGAAAAATGAAATAAGATTGGTTTGGCATGATCTGTTTTTAACAAACCCGTGCTGGCTACTAGTTATAACTTTGTTTGCTTCTAGTTGTTCACAGATCTGCTTTTTGATTATCTTTCTAGGATCTTCCCAGGTATTGATGTTAGACTGATTGGTCTGTAGTTTCCTGGGTCTGTTTTTTTCCCTTTCTTGAAGATGGAAACCACATCAGCCCTTTTCCAGTCCTCAGGTATTTCCCCAATGCTCAAGGATTTTTGAAAAATATGGTGCAATGGTTCTGAGATAACATCTGCCAGCTCCTTCAGAACTCTGGGATGTAATCTGTCAGGTCCTGATGATTTATATTCATCAAGGTCGAATAGGTGTTCTCTTACCATTTTCTTGCTTATTTTAATTTTTGTTTCTAGTTTGTCTTTTGCAGTGGGTTTTTTTTTTTGGTTTGTTGGGCTATAGTTTCTTTTTGTGTGAAGACTGATGCAAAGTATGAGTTAAGCAGTTCTGCTTTCTCCCTATTGCTTGTTATTTCCTTGCCATCTTTTCTCTTTAGTGGGCCTACAGTTTCCTTGACTTTTTTCTTGTTGTTAATATATTGGAAGAAACTTTTTTTATTATTCTTTATTTCTTTGTTCATTCTTGTATTTCTTGTTTTTCTTTTTCAATGGTATTGTGCTAGACTGGGCTTTTATGATCACATTTTTCAGGGTTTCCCATGCTTCTTGGAAACCACCTATTCTTTAGCACCTTACAAAATGGCAACAGTGTTGATCATCCAAGTTTCCAGAGGGATGCTGCTCCACAGGAAGTCACTGCAATGAGTTGACAAAACGACCTGGAGCATGCTGGCTAAGTGAGTGTTAGCATATTGATGACAACGTGCACCAAACCTGCAAATGATCCTTCTCAATATCATATAGATATTGGTAGCACAAGAGATAACATTTTAGGACCTGACAGGCTAATTCCTAAGTAATTGACCAGAGTCTACCAATGTCATTTTCTGGTAACTTCTTGAGAAAGAAGAGACAAACAACACTTTCAATCCCAAAATAGAATGTTGAGGAACTTTTGCTTAAAAGTGCAGGCCAAACAATGCCTTTGACATTTATATTTATACTGCAAGATTTCTAGGCTGCTCCAGTCATGACTGGCCTTGAACAACGTGCAATTTTCTTTCCTTAACCTGAGTTACTATAAAACAAAACTGAATCTCCCAAAGCCATAAAATAATGATTTAAGACTGGAGGGATAGTTGCAATCCATCAACACCAAATTAAAAGCTATTTAAATCTATCTATCTATCTATCTATCTATCTATCTATCTATCTATCTATCTATCTATCTATCTATCTATCTATCTATCTATCCATCCATCCATCCATCCATCCATCCATCCATCCATCCATCCATCCATCCATCCATCTATCATCTATCATCTATCATCTATCATCTATCTATCTATCTATCTATCTATCTATCTATCTATCTATCTATCTATCTATCTATCTATCTATCTATCTATCTATCTATCTATCTATCATCTTGTACCTTGCTGCAATTTGACAATCTTGAGCAGGTATGCTCTAGGGTATGCAAAGAAACAACAGTTAAAATGCCCATAATAGAATTAAAACAAATCATGACATCAAAAAATCTCTGAATGTCTGAGTGATTCAAATAGCAAATATGGTAAAGGCTAATCTATTATTTCCCGTGAGATTATTTTGTTAAGCCATTTAATCAGATCCAATAATTAGTTTTTGTCGGCTGGCGACCCCCAGGGGGAGGGCCTTCTCTGTGGGTGCCCCTACCCTCTGGAACGAACTACCCCCCGAGATCCGGATGATTCCGGATCTTCTTGCTTTCCGTCGCGCCCTCAAGACATGGCTCTTCCAGCAAGCGGACCTGACCTAGGGAGGATTTTATTTGGGGTTTATCTTTTAACAATTTGACAGAGACA
>NW_015386842.1:1469572-1481105 GCF_001527695.2 Protobothrops mucrosquamatus | reverse complement strand
CTGAAAATGAACATTTCGTCTGAGAATTGTAGATAGCCAGGAAATAGGATTTAAAAATGTATCTCTGTCCTTCAGCCTTCTCTATTAGGTTCTATTTTTTCTTTCTTAGAGCATGCAAGAAGCTGAATGAGATAGCTTTCTCTCTATAAATTGAAAAATCATCTCAAGGAAAGAAATATATTAATTAGAGAACTAATCTTTTTTATAATCTCTTTCTGCAGTAAATGAAATCGAACTACTGGGCTTCTATAAATCTTTTAGTAGTTTATTTCACTGAAAAGATTTGTGGAATGGCTATCACTAGTAATCTCTAGAGAGATAGATGCCATAGTAGCAGAGATAATGAGAACATAGCCCAGAAGAACACTGAAAGTTCAGCCAAAGACAACTAGTAAACTTGTGCTATAAAATGCACACGGAACAATTTAAATTAGCATTCCAAGAGGGTAATATATACACTGAAGAGTTAAACTCCAATAACACTTACTGCATTCTGCATCTTAGGAAACAACAAATTCAATAACACCTTTTGGATGTACACAACTTGTGGAGAAAGAGAAAATCACCAGAAGCTAGAGATGGAGAATTAAAAAGCTCAGTGTTTGGGGAGTAATGAAAAAGTGATGAATTTCATTGATGACACAATAATTGTTTAATATGTTAATAGTTCTTGCATTGCCAGATGTTGGATGTCTGATTTGTTAGACCTATTTATATAATAACTTAAATTTGCACATCTCTCTCTCTTTCTCTCTGATTCTGTTCATTCTCTTTCATCTACATATACATTTTCACATACCTGATAATTTAAATATGAGTGCAATTTCTTCCTAGGCAGGTCAGTGTTACTAGCTTTATATGTAAAAATGAACCACTGGGCTACTATTTATAATCTAGGCCCATGTAGCACTGCATTTTCCTTAATGTGTGTCACTATTACATCATTGAAAACTATTGTGGATAACCAAAGCCTAAGTTAGCAACATGATGTCCAAAGGCAACATTTGCACATGTAACCCTCCTGAGAATGTCTGCAACCCCTTCAAATTAAGTAAAAATTCATTTTATTTTTCCTTTTTAAAACTTGGTGGGTCAAAGTAACAAACACCAGTAAGTCATAAAATTTTGAGCAAGAATATGAGGCTCCGATGATTCAATAAACTGTTGACCAATAAAAAAGTTTTAATTGAGTATCTGGACCAGCAAGTACCTACAGTAACTTCACACACCACCAATACTATCTATCAAATATGTATCAGCACTCTCAGCAATTTTTGAACAATACCAAGTCAACTGTTTCAAGCTGTTATGAGAAATATAACATGATAACAATCATAAGGCATTACAAAACTCAAAACCTAGTTGGCAATATAAAGCAAATAACATCTGTGCCTAAATTTTCTAAACTTCAAATTTCAAACTACTAATGACTAACATTGTATTCTATACTGGCTAAAACATAATTGCACTTCTATGGAGAAACCCCTCCCCCTACAATTGTCTGGTCTATTCCAAAATGAACACTGGTCAAATTATACAGATGAAAGAGAACAATTTCTTTCTAGCATTGATCAAACGACATGGAAAATAGAAGAGTCCAAATTATCCCTGCTGATTTGCTGTATGTGAAATTGAAATGTCACTTCTTTTTGTAAGAAGTATGTAAACTTTAAAAACAGCAGAAACCTATAATCTACTGTTCAAATAATAGAATATTCACAACAGATTTTTACAGATATTTGCCTCATATTACCAACAAAGAGTCACGAAAGCTTTTTATAGCAACCACTCAGAGTTTGTATTTACTGAAAATGCATTTAAGAAAAAAAGGACTTTATTTGGGCCTCATTTGTTTTTTTTAAATATGTTTTATTGATTTTTTTTACATGTCACCATCAATATTTGGCAAACAGTGTGTTGTCTGTGTTTGTATTTACAAATAATCAATAACAATTAGTTTCTATAATTACATATTCCACATAGTAGCTTTCCTTGATTTTCTTTTCTTCCAATAATATTCTCTTTTATCAACCTTGAATTAGTATATTTCTTGATCATTTTAAAAGATAACAATTACATATCTACAAATAACCTCCACCTCGTTATTAAGCTTCTTTTCTAATTAATCATCTCTATCACCTTGTCACAGATCCTGTTTTTAGAGTTCTCATTTAAATTTATTTTCCCTACAATATTTCAAAAGAAAACATTTTACCTGTTAACATTTTCTTAGAGTTAATTACATTTAGATATTTAAATCTTTTTCCTCATATGAACCATCCCAACATTTACATTTTTTATATCTTGAAACAGAAAGAACAAAAGAAAGAAATAATATACTGTTTTTTTAAAAAATCCCTCTTAAGCTAAAATACATTTATATTCAATGTTTTATTCTTTTTAAGCATATTCAAGTCTTCAAAATCCATTATATTTAAGTATCTAGTACATTTCCCTCATATAAATCATCCCAAACATTTTTATGTTTCTCATATCATAGACAAAAAATATTGTATTGCTTAAGAAGCCTATCCCTCCTAAGCTAAGATTCATTTGTATTCAAAATTTTATTTCTTTAACCATATTCAAACAAGTGCTTAATCTTTAAGTATTCCATCAAATGAGTCCCATCATCTGATTTCTTAATTCTGGCTTTAGCCCCCCCCCTTTTTTGCCAAACATCTTTCCTAATCAGTATGTTCCATTTAACCCAAAGATCTTCCCATGGTTTTGTAGGTATTGTTGTAGGTACAAAAGGTGTAGGTACAAAAGGTGAGTCAGGTAAGGTGTTTTTGTAGAAGTATTCCTCAGAAATCTTTTTCTTTCTTTCTCTCTTAGTTTCTCCCATCACCTTTTTTCTCTCAAGTTCTTGGAATCTTGATGTATAGGTTATATTTTCCATGTCCAGTATTTCCTGCAATTTTTTCTCCATCTGGATTAAATCACAGTTCCTTTCATTATTAAATTCCATCTCTAAGTTTCTTTCCTCTAGTTTATGTTCAGTTATCTGCTTTACTTGATCTCTCTCTCTTTTTGTTTTCTGATCATTTGTTTGTTGTGACGTTAAATTAAGAATATGTTCATTTAAGTTTTCAAAGTTATTTTTAATTTCCTCATGGTTTGAAGTTAATGTCATTTGTATTTGTTGTAAAATAACATACATTTCCTCCTGGAAATTATTTGTTTTTTCTTGATATGTTTTTTTCTGCAGACCTTTGATGTTCCATGATGACCAAAAATCCAAGTTTTCCTTTCTTTGCCAACTGCTTTAAAGTCAAGTTTAATAAGTATTTATAATCCAGGAAGGTCTATTTTTTCCTAAGTGTTATAGTTCTTGCTTTGTAGATAGCCCACAATGTTTTCTTTTCTTTTATTGCAGCTGTCCTTTTTTTAGTTAAAGCAGAGGTGTCAAACTGCCAGCCTGCGGGCCAGACGTGTCACAATGAAACTGTGCCCGATTTCCAATACATCGCGTGACGTCACATGGTGTTGCGAGTTTGACATGTCCGAATTAAAGCATTGGGGGTCACAATAACAAGTTATTTTTTTTCTGGGCTGTATATTTTGGGTAGTATTTTCATCCACCACTAGATGTCAGCACCAGTTCATTTTTCAGTTTTCAAAACAAATAATTGCCATTTATTTCCATCAATAATCTTTTGCCAGGAGAATCGTAACAAAATCCATTGATTTCACACTTTCCAAGTTTAAGACTTATATTGATTTCATTTCTGTACAATTCTATTCCCCATAAATTTAATTCACTGCTTCCATTTAGAGGAGGGTGGAGCAGAGATCTCCCCTCACTTTCAAAGGATTTTTACTTCTGGTTTTTTTTTCAGGAAATCAATCAGGTAGAAGAGAGAGAATCAGTATTCTTACCCAGTTCAATCACACTATTTATGATCACACTTAACTTAGTACTTTTTGGCTTCGGCTGCATGTAGCATGGACTAGACTCAAGAATGATGCTAGCCTTCTGCTGGTTTCTGGAGAGTTTTTCCCAGATGTCCGCATCAACCGCCATCTTTCCACAATCAGTGGGGCTTCTCTTCTTCTTTGTTACCTCTTTGGGGTGGCTTTTGGCCATTTAGGGTCCCCAAACAGAAAGAAATCAGCTGTAGGGTGCGGAGCCCTGCGATCTGTCGGCTATTGTGCTAACTATGCAAAACCGGAAGGCCCTGCTTGGGCCTCATTTGAATGGCCATGCTGTTTTTTTTTCTGTGTGCTTATTACCATATCGGAAAAGCTATGGTTTTATTGTAGGGGTAGGGTAAGAGTACTCTCCACAATAACATCATTTTCTTTAATGAGATTCTCCATTTTGGTCAAGAAGGAAGAAGCAACTGCAGATTTTAAACCATGTTCAAGGTTCTTCTGCCGTAATAATTCCTAAACAACTATGAATTATTTGTTCTCTGGGATTAGGATGCTATTCAAAAGGAATATTTCTTCTGTAAAGGCAAACAGCAACAAATATATATCACCTGATTTTTTTTTCAAATTATTAGAATCCTTTTCAATATCAAGTGCATTCAGAGAACATATTGAATAGTTTTTGTAACATCAAACATAAGAAGTTTTCAAAGGAGTGCACTGTAATTGTACTTTTTTATTCCCCCCCCCTTTAATATTACCCTTAAGGATCCACCTTTTCCCCCATGGCAAATAAATACAGACAGAGTGAGTATTTTTCATTCTCTGGGCTACTTTTTCTTGGACAATTTTTTAAAAAATAAGTCTTGTAACACACCATTTCATTTTTGTAGTCACTACCAACTATGAACCTCAAGTAACTACTGTAGATAAACAATGGAACTGCATATCACTGGACTTATTATTACTTTTTTTTAAAAGGCTCAGGAAAAAGTAGGTAGCCCAGGGAAGAAAAGATTTATTTTTTTACTATGCAGACATACACAAAAGACTCACCCTCAGGAAGGCACAGAAAACGAATTATTTAACAGATGGACATGTTTTGAATGTATTTTATATTTCAAGGTAGAGAGTGATGTTTATAAGTTTTTTTGGGGGGGGAATTCTGAATAGAAATGGTTCCTCTTTATTGGATACATTATTTAACACAGAGATATCCTTACAATGTTCTGTGNGTTCTGTGAAATATACTGGTCTTCTATCACTTAAATTGCTGTTCTCGTTAAATATAATCTAGCACTGTCCCAACTTTCCTGCTATATTCTTGCTGTCATAGCTTTCGAGAAGTTTAGTATGCACAATGAGGCATTAGCAGCAATTCAAAATGTATGCATTAAGTTATTCTTAGCCTGGGCTTTATCAGCTGTGTCTCAGTTTTGCCAACACATAGGTGTGACCGTATTTCAAATAATAGGGAAGCAAATCCATTTCTAAATTGGATCCTGTTTCATGAGAGTTTTGGATTCAGTATTTACCCAATTTCTGGATTTGTCAGTCATGCTGCATCTTCATGCTGCCACAGTGATTTGAATGCCTAACTATTTGGCCATGTTTCTTTTATAAGGAGAAGACAAGGCCAACCTGATTTGTATTTTAACAAAACTGTGACAGTTCCTTCCTTCCTTCCCTCCCTCCCTCCCTCCTTGCTTCTTTTGAACAGTATGTGGTTCAATAAAATTGAATGAGGAGCACGTTTCCATTCCTCCCTTTCAAATGATAATGGAGAAGGGAGAGCGAAACAAATCCTTGCCTTGGGTTTGCCTTGTGAGTTGTTTTTTTTTTTTTTGAGTGTGTATGAGGAAGGACCTGCAATTAGATCACTGAAAGTTCAGCTCACAGCACTCTACATTACTAACAAAATGGCGAATGCTAAAGGATCAAACGATGAAAAGGATCAAATGAAAGCATTTTTAGGAACAACTGTTGCTTCTGGTTTGAGATACATAAACAGTCTTCTAAAAGCCTTGCCCCTCCCAAAAAATATCTGCCGGTAACCTTTCTAGCAAAATTCAGATGAAATGACAAAAGGACACATTAACAAAATTGTTCTGCTGTATAAGTAAGAACTTCCTGTGAGTTGGTTCAGAGGTTATAGGAAACCATTTGTACCACTGCAAAAATGACTGTAGAGAAGCCTCAGTGTAGCTTCAAGAAGTCCACAAGATTCCTTCTAGTTTTATATTAACTACATGTGATTTGAAATCAAATAAACTCTGCCAAATTCCAAGTATACTTAAAGGAAAGAGATCATTTTGAAGCAATAGCTTGTGTTTTTTTCCCCCCTTGTAGGTCAAATTAAGATCACCCCCAATTTAGGATTTGCATGGGTAATAAAATGAACGATAGTAGGTCTGAGAAGCAGCCAGTTAAGGAGAAAAATTATCCCTCTATAATGTCTTATGGAGAGAAGGCAATTTTCATTGACACTTCTAATGAACAATTAAGAGCTGGCGGTGTGGAACCGTTAAACTTCCAAGTGGCCATTTCCAAGCCTGTTCCCATCTCTCACCCAAGATATGCATTCAAACAGCATCCACACGGTGGAACTCTAAGCAATTCCAAGGTTATTTTGCTCAGGATTGACTTTGTAAGGTGCTTCATTTGTTCAGCCTGTAAATCCTGATCTCATCTGTTAAGAATTTATGGCCTGATTCTCATCTTTCCCCAAAATGCCAATCCTTTTCACTGTGTTTGAGGACATGAAGAATAAGGAATCAAACCAGGCCAAGAAAACTTAGAAAACAAGATACATAGCAGAAACTGTTTTTGAGGATCTGGTAAATTCATTTATGAAGAATAAAAGGGTTCTTGGGCTATGGGAAGATGGCACAAGGTACAGTATATGATGCTGGCCTAGGTAGTTAATCTGGCTCAGACAACAAGTTTTTAAATTTTTTTTAGTGTTCTGTGCAAACTGAGCCACTGTTTGTCTGAAATTTGTTAATGCTGGATACCATTTGCTCTAAAATAAGTATCACAATCCATTGGCATTTTCTTAAGATGTCTTATAGATTGTGATGAATATAAAGGAGATCAGAAGGGAGCCTGCCAAAACCTTTGTGTTTATTTTAGAAAAAATGGATTTATTGCTCAAAATTGTTCCCCTCACGTACTAGGTAATATAAAATACGTACTATACTTATATGTCAGGTATGTCTTTTTGTAATTTGCCCATTATACTATTATTCCAGATGATAACATATTTAGTGCAAGCATGAAAACTATGTGCTTTTCCAACATATAAAATGTATATTTATATTTATACCGTATACAACAAAAGCTTTGCCACTATCAATTATGGACAAAAATATAGTTGAATCTGCCATATGAACTGAGATTAACAAAACCAGCATTCCATTTTTGTATTTGATTCTAGGAAATAGCTTTCCAATCTGGCTTGATTCTGGCCTGCTGTTATTACTTAGAAAGCCAAAAAACATTTGCTGGATCAGATCCAGAACCTGGAAAAAAAATAACTTTCATTCATATATATATTATTTTGGTGAAGAAGAATGAATAGTAGCTGCTTGTTGTTCTCTGTAGAGTTATGTTTTACCTGATTCTATGGAAATTATATACTTGGTTTGGCTTCCTCCTGGATTCCAATTAAACTTCATTTAAATCCCTAGCAAGGTATGCTTTGATCATTGCTCAATTGGTCAACAACGATCACTGTTATTCCCTTGCTGTTATCATACTGTTTTCCTTGGCCTGTAGGTATTCTCAGTTTCCACTGGGTCAATTGGAATCTTCTTCTTTCCTTCTTTCCTTCCTTCCTTTCAAAGGTGACACCTAAAACGGTGCCCTTACCAATCAAAAGGTTGAAATAATGTTGAAAGTTGCAGAAGACTTTTCCAAATTGCTTTTAAAAAACAACAACAGGCAGACGCCTGCAATTTAGCCCCTCACATCTGTGCTACATAATGTTCATCTGCTTCAAAAACCCAGTTTATTTGGTGTAAGAATAATTCTCGCTAACAAATCAGAACACTTAATTTGCATAAAAAGAGCAGGAAGAGAATATTTCCATCTGACTGAGATGACATCTAGAAGAAAACTAAAGGAAATTAATATGCGAAAGCTCCCATAACTACATAAGTGCTTAGTGCATTTAGTCTTGAGGTGCCATTCAAGGCACTACCAAAAAGTCTTCATCTGTTTGGCAAGAATATCTAAATAACAAAAGTACTTCAAGTAATGCATTTCCTTCCCTAATGACTTTTGAATTGAAGAGACATAATTGCTCCCCTATTCACAAAGCAAAATCGTTTGATAATCTGGAGCTGAACATTTTGGTGGAAAGCTCTTGTGTTCCAGCGTCACTTTGCCAAATAATTAAAACATTAAATCCTAAACCCTGAGTAGAGGTTCTATAAATAGCTATCCCGTTGTGGCCTCTTTTCTCAGAAGAAGTGCATTTCAAGTGAAGCGACTGAATGAAGAATTCTTTCATCTTTATGGGTGTAGAGTGAGTGACATTAGGATTGTCTGAGAATGTCTTTATGCAGCTTTGCTGATTTCGTTTGGAAATTTATCTTTGTCCAGCAGCTCAGGAGAGAAATTTGCCTTCTGGGGCACATTGCATTTCTCAAAAGAAGGACGAAGAAACACAGGAGCAAACAAATGACAAATGAATACTTTCTCCATAGAGGAACTCCTGGGACTCTGCATGTTCTTTCTTCCTCAGAGTGGGACCTGCAAGTGTACATCTACAATCAAAGAGGTTGCGAATTGTCCATGCTGATAAAAATACACATTTGTTCAGGGAAGGGGGGGGGGCTAAGTGCAGTCCCCTTCCAAATGTAATTGGCAGGATCAAAACCAACAATATCATCTTTCTTGATGAGAACACTCTTTTGCATCAGGTTGACTTTTTCTTCATCTAGGTGACCATTGTCTATTTTAATTGACTCCTAATGTTAATGGACTTTAATTTTCCAGGATTTCAGGCTGAGGTTTCGCAACTGTGTATTTTAATTTTTCTTTTGTCATTGTTATTGGTAGCATTAAGTCAAAACCATCTTGTAAACAAAATTGTTACAAAACTATATTGTAAACTACCTTATAGGTCAATTTACAGACAAGATATTGTTTTTAAAAATAAGTACTGGAGCTATGCAATTATTCAGTTTGAAGGGTCATTTAGAGGACCATCCAATAAAAAGAACTAATCAAACTGACTTTCCAAATTGGATGGATCAGCTTGTAAAATAAGGTCAGATGCATATGAAATATTTATTTGTTTGGAAGAAGATAAGCCTTTTTATTATATGTTTTTAAACCTGCTCTGAATATCAAATTGATCTAATTTAGTGCTCCAAAGAAAGCTACAAAAATTGAATTGATGTAATTTTCTAAATTGATTTGAATTGGTGAATTAAATCACATAATCAATTCAAAATGATTTAACAGTCTGAGTTGGATTGAAAACTGATCTATGCATCTCTGATAAGTAAATCTCCAATGATACAGTCACTGGAACAGCCTATTGAGACCATAGAAGGTATTAACTTTCTCTCTTCTTCTGATATCAGAGTGGGGTGGGGGGGAATCTAGCATTGGATTCCTCAATCCTTGCACCATGCCCAGCAAAGTGGCTGTTTCTAATGTCAGATGTTCCCTCCGAAATGCCAAAATGGTGCCTTTTGGTGCAGTGAGATTTGGGGAGGTGGCAATTAAATTGGATGGCACATTGGAGCTATTTATTCCTCAGTTAATTTATAGATAATATTTAGTCCAGTTTTTTTTCTCTTTCAATCAGAAAAGACAGTGAAAGGCATTCATTCAACCCATTATCCTTTGGTTGGATATTGATGTTACATAAGAGACTACGTAGCTCCAAGCATTGATGATTTGATAAGCCAGGCAATAAATTAAATGAGTATGGTTGATCTTACTCTGTTAATAGGTATAAATGAGCAGTCCGTGTACTGATGAACTTCTGAATATGACTTCATTCTACAAGAAAAAGAAGGAACTAAATCATAAATGCATCAACTCAGTGGCCAACTCAGTGGCTATATCTTTTCATAAATCCTTGCAGCCTTGGAACAGCTAAATCTGTTTGGATCTGGCTGCATCCTTAATTGTTTTATATCACAAAAGCAAAATGACAGTAAATATACATTTTACCAAGACAATAAAAAAAACTGATTTCATTCTCCAGTCATTGCACTAATCTCAGTCCCCTGTGCTTCCAAACCGCAAAAGATTATGGAAGTTATAGTTTCCCCTGCTCTCCACTGACCATAAACACAACATTTTATCTTGAACCAGGGCATCAATTTCCATAGAGCAATGATGACAGATGTACTGTAGCTTGAAAACATTTATTCTCTGCAGAGTTCATTCCCCCCAATGCAAGCTATCCATCTTGAACGTAGCATACCATAAACAAGACATGTTTCCAAACCATCCCCAAAGAATCAAAACCGGAAAGAAAAAAGAAAAAAAATAATTTAATCACTCAAGACTGAAATCATTCTACATTTTCGGTAGTTTAACATTTCAAATAAAACAAAACAAAACATGGACTCATTTGAACAGAAGTACAGCAACCATTTCTTTTATAATTTCTCATGGGACTTTAGTATAGCAGAAACCAGAACCCACCAGAACTGCTCACCATGCCAAGTGTACTGATTGCATTCAGTAATAATAACTAGGAATAACAACAATTTCTGACATTATAGGATTTTATGGGGCTATTGTGTTACTATTGTATTACTTAGGTACAGTTAATGATCAGCATAATGTGTACGGCAAACATAGAAACATTAGGAGTGTCTTATATTAAGTCAGACAACTAATTCAGCAGTCAGTTCAGTATTGTCAACTGATTGGCTATGGGTAACTCCAAGGTTTCAGATAGGATTTTTTTTTACGTTGTACCTGGGGATACCTGAAAATCACCTTGAGACCTTGAACTGCAAAGCATGATGTTAAAAGTGAACAAGAGCCAGTATCTTTATCGTTACTATTAAATTATTCATCATAATGAGATCACAGATCTTTAATTCATTATTGTGGACAGATAATTACATGGGCAACTTCTCTCTATTCAATATAATCCTGTTTCTTTTTATGAATCTTTAATTTACTATAAATATAAACAGATGAAATCTTTGTTTGTTAGAATAATCTAGTAATCTAGAATTATTCTGATCTCCTCAAAAGCTCAATTGTCTACCAAAATCTCTCTTTTTCATTAGCTGCTTTATTCTATATTTCCAAATAGCCTGTGGCCTCAATTCAACATTTTATAGTTCTATCCTTGTACAGTGGTTTTCATATCGTTCTATCATACCCCTGGCCTCCTCAGATGTTTTTCAACAGTGATGGACAATTTTCCTGAAAGGGCCAGCAATCAATTTTCCCTGCAACATGCAATAATTAGTAGAGAACGTATAACTCTGAGGTCCTTTCATCTTCTTTCAAGGTGAAACTTTAAAAATTATGATGATGGGTGAAGGCTTCTGAAAGCACACAGATGGCAGCAATGTTTTGTGCACTACAGTGCAACATGGGAAATGAGATCAGTTACCCTTGAAAGGATAAGACTAGGTTCCATGTAAACCACTCTCTTGTTTCTTTTTGA
>NW_015386842.1:1452125-1469472 GCF_001527695.2 Protobothrops mucrosquamatus | reverse complement strand
TCTCTCTCTCTCTCTCTCTCTCTCTCTCTCTCTCTCTCTCTCTCTCTCTCTCTCTCTCTCTCTCTCTCTCTCTCTCTCTCCACACACACACATACAGGATGCTGATCTTGGAGTGAATGGCTGTTCTTCTACAAAGCTTCTTAGATACATGTCAATTTCACTATATGCATTTCTCTCCTCTTGCATCTCCCACCCCATACTGCAAAACAGTATCTCCAGTTCAAAACAATGAAGAAAAAATGGAATTGAATGGAAACAAAATAAACAAAATTTGATTTCTCGTCCTCTTTTGTATTTCCATTTGTTTTCATTATAAAGATGAATCAAGCATTTGTGGCTCATTCATTTCATTTTCTCATTCATGTTTAAAATGAATATACAGCTCCATTTCATTCTTGTTAGCACTGCATTTTTATGATGCTTTAAGGACTGCCCAGTAGCTATAATTTTCCTTTCGGTTTTCTCTGCAAACTGTGCATATGGCAAGCTCTTATACACAAAAGATTTCTGTTTTTGTTCCTGATTTTTTTCTGTGTTGTAACTAAAACCTTTGTTCTTCGTGTACTTAAGTCATGGTTCATTAGAACATCTATTTTTTTAATCAGATGTTCCTAAATATCCTATTTGTAAAACAATATGTAAACTTTGCTTAATTAAACTATGTTAATCACATTTTTCACATATTAGAGAAGAGTTGTAATGCAAGAATGCTCTCACTAAATTTGCTAGGTTGAGCTACTTTCTCCTTATCAATTGAGACCATCTTTATCCCTCATATGCTTATATTAAAGGTATTCACTCAAGGATTAGGGATAGTGCATATCAGCAGCAATGCTGTTAAGAATACTGAATGATATTTGGATGAGGAACTATATACAATTCTACAGTGCCTTACCATCGTGGAGAGTAGGTAAAATACAAACGTTCTAAATAACAACTAATCATTAATTTGGTTTACTTATTTTAAATAACTTTTGGAACAGTATGATGTGAGAGTTGCTTTATTTAAAACCAATGAATTACGGTTTCAGAATAGAGCTTCACTAACAGGGTGATGTAAGCCAGAGGCCCCCAACCTTTTAGGCACCAGGGACCGGTACTGTGGGGAGAGATTTTTCCGTGGACTGGAGGGGGCATGGTTTTATGTGCTGCCTGCATCCCATGGATGGGGCTTTGCTTTTTTGCATGGCCGGTTTCTGGCATGCCACGGCCCGGTGCCAGTCCGTGGATTGGGGATTGGGGACCTCTGATGTAAGCAAAGGGATTCTTCAAAGCTATCTTGCAAAGCAAAGGGAGGCCTTCATTCCTCTTAGCATCAGCAGAAGTCATTTGGGAAGATAGGCTGAGTGATTGAGATAGACTGAGCATTCCTCAATTCTTGTGGAGAGGCAGGCGTTCTGCTTCTGTGAGGGCTTTGTGTGATTTGCATCTGTGTTATAAAGGACTGGTGTAGACCATTGAGCACCATATTTGGGCATCTGTGTAGGTGGAGTAAAAGTAGTAGAAAGAGGCCATACATAACAAATGGAATGTGGCTTCATTCATTTACACTACCATGGATGTCCCTGTACACATATTTCAGTGGAATTCAATAGGTATATAATCAATATTACTAATTTCTATAGACTATGAATCATTTTGTTTGCTTTTCACTTGATCTCTTATCTAATTTTTTCCTCTTTTTTCTGTGCAGTCTTCATGAGATGAACCTAAAATGTTGCCTCTGGTATCATCTTGGATCCAGTTTCTTACCCTGTTCCCATTTCTTAACAAATCTCCTTCAAAGTACAATTGTCAAAGTAGCTTCCTTTGCCTTATTGTATTTACAATATTCTCTCAACTCCTCTTGCAGGCTTAACAGTATTGGTTTAATTAAACCGAGCAGGATTTATATTTCTATTATTTTTGCGTCTGTGGAAAATGTTAGCTTTGAAGTTAATTGCAGATTATCTTTCTGGGTGGAGGGGGCTGAAGTTGACTTTTGATTTGTCATATCAACAAATCCTTCTAAACATACTTCTAAATATTTTTTTGAAGCATGGGTATACCCCTGCTGTTTTCATTCAAGTGAAAACTTTTATCTTATTCTATGCCTATTTTTCATTGTCTTACACAGATATATTTAAATATTGTGGCATCAGAAACCCCTAAAATGATTATTTCAGTAATAATTTTAATAATGTGGATTTGTATACAACAAATAAAACAGTGATGGATTCTTGAAACTTAACTTTGCAAACTTAAACATTTTCATCCTAAATAATAAATTAAAACATCCTATTTAAACCTATGGGAAGAGTGAGCGTGCTTAATGTTGTGTCATTTCAGCACGAATGACAACAATTCTCATTCCACATTCCACATGTACTGGTGTGAAATTTACCACATTCCATATTCCACATGTACTGGTGTGAAATTTACTATCTATAGCAGTAACCATGCAAACATGAGCTTGTCCAGGCCAAGAAAAAGCAAATACTGAGAGCTACGCAGCTTGGGATCTACATGCCAGGGGTTTTTATTTAGGGCTTGTCCAGGAAGAAGATTCTGACAATGATCCCACTTTGCGAGTACTTGCATCCCATATTTTCAATCCCCCAAATTTACCATTCACAATCCCTGAGACAGTTTCTAACATACCAATTTGGAACCCCTGCTCTTAGACCTCTTGTGTACACTGCTGTGGAAAATTTTATTTTGTTCTCAATGAACTGTTTACTTTATTTTACTAAATATTTTGGTAAATAAATACCAGACATAAGATGCAGTCAGTAACAAATAGAAAGAAGAAGAGCATTATCTATCTATCTATCTATCTATCTATCTATCTATCTATCTATCTATCTATCTATCTATCTATCTATCTATCTATCTATAGAGAGATAGAGAGATATATCATATATAGTTATGGATATAGATATATATAGATTTATATATAGATATAGATTTATATATAGATATAGATATATAGATACATAAATATATAGATATATATGGAGACTTTTTATTTTTATTTTTAAATAATGATATTTGTTTTTAACTGTTAATATAAAGCTGCATTCTGCTGCACTGGACTCTATTACCCAACTTTTATCTTTTAGAGGAAAATGTGCTCAGGTGATGCAATGGCATGTTGCCACTACCATACATCTCCTCAAAGCACAAGAATTGACTTTGTTGTACTGACTTGTGAGAGTCTATTTTGTTGGAGGAATTAAAGTAAAGAGCCATTGAAGAAAATTATAATTCTGACCACTTCCATTAAGAAATCTGCAAATGTGACTGGCAACATTAAGTGTGAAGAGAAAATGATCGCTTTGATTCAGTCAAAGCAACTTTTTCCAGAGGGAAAAAAGGGAAGTATTTTTATCACCTGACTGGTTATTCTTCTACACTCTGAGAAAATATTCCCCTTCTACACATTCCTCAAACAAAAGTCTTCTGTATCCATTTACCACCAATGTTGGAAAAAAAATACTTCACTCTGCTAATTATCCAACAAAGGTAAAAAATTCTTGATATTTAATTTATTTAGGAGTTTTAGCAGCAGTACTTAAAGTTTTATAATATATTTTAATGATTTAGCTTGAATTATAGCCTTTTAAAAATCACAGCTTAACTGTAACTTCTTTTATAGACAAGCTCCTACATTCACCGAGTTCATTAATGTTTACAATATTTAGAAATGAATTTAGGGATATTTAAAACTTTCCATCACAGATATTAATGGATCAATTGACTTTATAGGCTGTTTGCTTTGTGGATAAATAATTTACCTTATTTGCGTTATTGACTAGTTGCCACAGTTTTTTTTTTTAAACACTCTTTCCATTTCTGAAAGATGTGCAATTTTATAGTTGGGAAGAATTCAGAATCTGAAAATGGAAGGAAGTAAATTTATAAACATTGTGTCCACATAGCTAAGATTTATTTATTCTTTGGTAATATGCATGTAGTTAAAAATAATAAAGTGAAGCCCAGAGCCAAAAAGTCCTTTTTTTTTAATTAGGTTAATAGTTAACCAATAATACAAAAACTCATATTATGCATTTAAATGAGAAAATGTGTACAGTATTATCTTGTGCCAGATTTGAGAGTTTTTTTAAGCAGTCTGTATCACTGTCTAATGCCCATAATCACATCCTAATATAGGTATAGGGGTTTAGGTTGTTTATATTAAAAGTAATTCTAAAACAGGATACAGTGCCACAAAAGAAGAAAACCATTATATAAATGACGTTATATGGTTTCAGCTTAACCATAATAGCAGAATAAATTTGATTTGGACCATGGTTGAATTTATTTATCCGATTTATATAGCTGCCTATCTCAAACCAATGACTCTGTATGGCAAACAATTAAGGCACAATGCAAAAAGGCATTAAATACATACAAATAACAGCCAAGAAACATTATAATTCAATGATGTCAGTAGTGTAAAAATGCTGAATACCAATAAAGAAGAATATTTGCAGCTCAGGGTTGAAGTGAGAGGTTCTTGGTGCTCTCTGAGTCTGGTTATTTTCTTGCAGACATTTCATTACCCAAACTAGGTAACATCATAAGTGCTGTTGATGTTACCTAGTTTGGGTAATGAAACATCTGCAAGAAAACAACCAAGCTCAGAGTGACCAAGGACACCTCATATGCTGAATAGCCAATACCACTTACAACCTGTGGAGATGCATTTGTACCAGCTGAAGAATGATAGTCTGGGATAATGCCAAAAGCTTTGGCACCAGCTGTACCTGAATTATTTGGCTGCTAGTCTTGTTGTGTGCCAAATGGTGACATAAATTGTGTCACAAATCTTGCAGTATCCCTGGTTGTAACCTGTGGAAATGCATTTGAACATAGGTGACATGACCCAAAATATGCCTTAACACACGACTAAAAATAAGGGGATATCTGCATAGAGAAGTCCAAAACTCATGTAACAGGGCTTTGATGAAACTCTTATTTTAGCAACCATGCTGTGTTTACATAATATATTGTAGATCACTTAGAGACATGCTTAGAAGAAGCAACCTTCCACTTTTGCTCTTCGATTGTCACTGTAATCACATTAATGGTTTTCTTTAAGTTGGGTTCAGAAGCTAGCTATCTTGCAATGAAGCCTTGCTGGATTAATAAGACTACTTTCAAATTAATACTGTAAATATGGTTTGCTCTGAGCTGAGCTTGCCTCAACTCAATTGTCTTGACATGTCCATGGAGCTTTTTTTGGCAAAAATATGAACATGACTTGCTATTGTGATATAGGATATTTTTTTCAAGTTCATAGTCCTGCCTAAAACTCTTGGGCTTCCTTTCTGGATTTTCATCCAAATAGCCCAACCCTGCTTAGTTTCTAAGCCCAGACAACAGTACAGTATTACATGATTATTCAAGTTATTAGTTCAGTCCATTGAAGTTTGTATCTCCCATATTCTATGGATAATTCCTAAATAGATTGGATGGCAAATAAATGCCAGACTCTTACATTTTGTTACTTGAATATATAAATCATCTTGCTCATTGGAAGTAATTTCTTTTGATAGGTTATGTGTGTATATATCATTTATGTATGTACCATTTAACACACATTCATCTGTCATAAGCAAAAAACTGAAAGCCTTTACCAGTCTTTAAATTTCTGGGGGCATTTAGAAGATTTTGACATGAACACTGCATTTTTCATTAACATGGCTTTTGAACTGTGCAGTCGTGTTATTGCAGCATTCTTTTAGTGAAAGATTTATTTTGGTGTACATGATTTAAAATATTGCTCTTTTAATAGCAGGGAGTTTAGAACTGATATATTCATTTTTTTCTTCAAACATGATTTAAATTGTATGATATAATGAATTGATTAGTTTTCTAGTTCTTAGAATAAACATTTGGATAATGTATCCATTTTTTAAAAAAAATCGCTTTTCTATTACTTTGTAAGATATATGCATAAGTAGAGATTAAAGTTTAGGAAAAATAATGTCAAGCACCACGGAAATCAGAAGATCAAATGCAATAAGGATTTATTGTAATCTTAAACTCACTACAAGAATCTGAACTACTAATGTTCATAGCGGGAGTTAAGAATAGAAAGGAATTCAAGGTGGGCTGAACTTAGATCTCTTGTGAGCTCACAGAGAACTCATGACTGATGATGCGTTTGACCCCTCTCTCAGCCTAGTCATATCCTACATATAGATAACAAAAATTAGGAGCAGATTCTCTGGGTGGCTTAGCAGACAGATGGATATTATAGTTATGCATGAACTGCTTTAAGAAAGCATTTCCATATACATGGGTTTCCCCATTTGAAATCTGAAAACTTTTTTCATCTTAATATTAATTTTGGCTCTAAACAACCAATTGGCATATACTGTATACTTAGGATCAACTGCTGCCTCTTAAGGATACCATATTTGATGTTGCAATGATTCAGTAAAAAAACCTCTGTCACACAATTATTATCTTTAATTGGAATATTGCCTACTTTTTGAGAAGCTGGCAGACAAGATATTCTGAGATATGTAGAATTGCATTGAAAAGAATGTTTTTGCTATGCTGATTGTGCAAAGAAAGAGTGAGGTACTTTAATTTGTTTCTTGTATAATCTTTCATGCTCTTATTCCAAAAGCTATAAGAAACTTAGGATTTTTACCAAGATTTCTTACTACCTTGCCATATTCATATTTTTGAAGCTTAAGCTAGGTAAAAATAGAAGTGTTCATTCTGTTCCATCACAGAAGTTTCCAATTTACAAAATAGTGTGGTCAGCAATTGTCATGAGCTGTGATGACCCACTGGACAGCACAGAGGCAAAACAGTCAACCAGCAGTTCAAACTGCCCTTTATTTGCTCCAATTTTCCCCAAATGCTCCCAAATGTTCTGGCAAGCCCCAGAACAAAGTAACACACACACACACCTTCAGAAGCCTCTGGCTGCAAGTAGTTTCACATGCAGTTAAATTAGAAGAGTAATTTACTCAAGGCCATGTAGATAACAAGGAATAAAACATACATCCAAAATATAACAAGTCTGTGGAAATACAAGCTTGCCTGAGCAGTTTCAGAAGAGAAGCCAAAATACAATCCGAGGTCTTTGAACACCAAATCAAGTTTGTCAGCCAGTCCAATGGTCAGAGTTTCAGGGTTTCCAAGCAGAAATCACAACACAGAACAAGAGATCAGAGAGTTGTTTCCAAGATCAGCAACAGCACACAAAACTCCAAGAAATCAGCACTTGTTCCCAACAAATGCCCCTCCCCACAGGTCTCCTTAAGTCTCAGTCTCCAGGTGTGCCTTGTGGAGAGCGGCGGGGTGCTCTCCTCTCAAATAGTTGAGCCTGCCTGCATTGTTCCCTCCTTCTCTCCACTCTCTATGCTCTAGGATCAGGAGGGGGTGGCCCTTGCTCATAGCCTGAGTTCTGTCTCTCATGTTCATCCTGAAAGGCCCTGGCCTGCCTTGGCCTGCTCTTCCCCACATTTCTCTGAAGCTACAGATACCTTTCCTTCAACCTCCATAGGGTCCAGTTCCAGCTCATTTTCCTCAGCAGATTCAGGCTCCAATGAGGCATGACAGTAGCCTTATAAAATCTCTCTCTCTCTTCTCTCTTCACACACACACACACACACACACACACACACACACACACACACACACACACCTTGTCAGGTTCATGATCAAGATCCACATAGGCCATACCAGCCAAAGGCCATACCAGCCAACTCTATATCTCCAAAATGGGTGAAAACTGCTCCATCACGAAACATGTCAACTTTGAAATGAGCCAGTGATCACTCTTCCACCCTCCCCACCCCCAAAATGCTGAAACACTTGAAGTGATCCATACTAGGGATGAAATATTCTCTATTTTTCATCTGAGCATAGCAGTGATGTTTTCTATATAGTTAATATGTGTAGCTGTGTGCCTATGTATCTTAAGAACTGTCCATTTCTTTGTCTTTCCTTTCTTCTCCTAAGTCTCATTTTATTCAAATTATTAAATAGGATTTCCTAATAAGAGAAGCTAACTGGAATTGAAGCTCAAAACAGATAAGTTTCTTTAAAAAAAAAATCTTGGGGCACATCTTTTTTTAAAACAGAGAGCTTTTCCTAGATGGAGGTAACTCCTGGTTTCTGTCTTTGCATGTTGCCCAAATATCTAAGTGTGACAGAACTTTCTCCAATCTCTAAATGAATTGGATTTCAGTTCTCTTCATTCCTATTCAGCACATAGGTCCTCTTTGCAAGCGGCCATTCTTAATCTGCTTCTTAACCTACATAAAAGTCAACAATGATTTTCATTATGGCTTGTGCACCTTTAAGAAATAGGATTTTCTGCAGTGATGCGTAATGATACAAATCATACCCGCAAAAATCCCCTTCTCCCTCACAGCTCTGAAAGGGGCATTTACCATGATGTTCCCTGTTGCATCAGGCCAAGCTATGCTGATATGTTTATATTCATTGTTGGTAAACTTTTACAACATAAAGCCGCATTTGCAAAATAGGAGAACTGCCTCTGCCAGCATTCTTATCCTTAAGAGCTGCAAGGCAAACAAAACTGGATGCTCGAAGATTCAAATAGCAGAACAATATGAGGTTTGGGAAAACTTAATCTAATGAATCGGCCTGGAAGAAACAAATGAGTCAAATAGAAAGAAAAACAGTGTTCCTATGGCGCTTTAAAGACTACAAATTTATGACCAGATAAACTATTCTGGTTTACATTCCACTTTATCAAGTGGTTCTGTAAGCCCCTAAAGCTTATGTCAGAATAAATGTGCTGGTGCTTAAAGTGCCACAAGATTATACATTGTTTTTGCTACAGAGGTCTAACACAGATCCTCTAGAAACTATTGCAATAGAGTAGAGCCAATCATCCAAATGTATTCCAAATTAGCACAATTTACAGAGACACAAATAAGCAAACATTTTTCCATTTGTTAATGTAGCAGATGTATTTTATTAGAACTGAGCTACTATGTCTGCGCACTACAAATCCAGATGATCACTATTGGCAGAAAACTCTCATTTATTGTTGTTATTTACCAGTTACTTGTATTGCTGCTAGCCATGTATGGTATCACTGTCTATAGCAGCATTTCTCAATCTTAGCAACTTTAAAATGAGTGGACTTCAACTCCCAGAATTCCCCAGTCAGCTTGCTTGGGAACTCCAGGAGTTGATGTCTACCATCTTAAAAGTTGCTAAACTTGAGGAAACACTGTTCTATAGCAATATTTCTGTATATATTAGATGCATATACTTATTTTAAAAAGCAAAAAGAGAAGTATACACCTGTCTTTTAATTATTTAATTATTTCTATAAATTGTAAAAAGCAAGTATATTTTTGTTATACATTATGTAGCATCAGTCTAGTACAGGGGTCTTCAAACTTGGCCCTTTTATGATTTGTGGACTTCAACTCCCAGAATTCCTCAGCCAGCATGCTTGGCTGAGGAATTCTGGGAACTGAAGTCCACAAGTCATAAAAGGGCCAAGGTTGAAGACCCCTGGTCTAGCATGTAAATGCAACATAATCAAGCTAGAATATAGTCAGCTGCTTGAAACTTTTCATCAAACTTTTATTATCCCCTTCAGGAACAATTCATTGCAAAATAGCAGATGGAGACTTTGGGGGCTAAAATTGATCATTTCCTACCTTAATGTGTATCCATTTTTATCTTATAGCTTATCAATTACCAGCTTTTTCATGATTTATACTACACAATCTTTACTGGTTTTAATCATTTTAGAAATATTTGCATTCACTTCATGGTCCTTCTGGTCAGATGACTTTTAATATACAGTAGTCTTCTTTCTTTCACTATAAGCCAGAAGTGGCATTGCTGTTGATTTTCCACCTTCCAATCCCCAGCTCCGCCTATTTTTCTAAACTGGCTGAGGTTTCAATAATTAAAAGTGTCATACAAATAATAAACCAGAAGAATGACTTGGATACATGGATCTTAACTCAGAAAAGTTATCTAGACATTTTCTTACTTTGGATTTAGCAAGAGATGTGAAGGATTCCTACTGTATGAAGGAATATCTGAGAAAAGCAAAAGAGAGAAGAAATAAGGTTTTGGGATATTATTTAAAAAGAATAATCAAAACACTTAAAATTAAAACTAAGGTTTACAAAGTGGACCTATATGATCAAGATTAAACTGTATGTGATCCTCTCTTTTCTAACAGCATTCAATTCTTTTTTCCCCTTGACTAGAACTGAATAATGATGCTTTAAGGATTTGTTTATGGATAAGATATGGGAAGAAGACAGCTTTGTGGTATTTTTAAAGAAAGTGCTAAGCCATGATATTATAATTGAGAAGAGTCGAAGAGATAAATTAATTTGTGGAACCTCATTTGAAAAGATTAAAAATTAATATTTTCAATTTGTTTCTAGTAATGGATTTTTTCTTGATTAAGTTTGAATGATGAGTTTTTCAGATTTGTTTATAGATATGAGATAAGACATGGGAAGAAAAGTTTTAGAGAAAATGATGAGGTATTGTGTAAAATATGTAAAGAAGAAAGACTTATGAAATTTGTTTACTTGTTTACAGTTTATATATTTAGTTATTTCTGCTAGCTCTTAATGGGCTTTTGTTGATTAAGATTGAAAGGTGAAGTTTTTTTTATTTGCCAATAGGTAAAAGATGAGATATGGGATAAAGAGAGTTTTTGTCAAAATATTAAAGTGTTAAGCTATTGAAAATGTCTTGAAGAAGGTGAAGTTATTTCTATTTTTTGTTCCTTTTTAAAATATAGTTTTTCCTATTTAACCATATTTTTTAAAAATATGTATTTCCAATATCTATAAACTTTGCTATAAACAGTATTTTAATATGAATGTGCATATGCAGAGTTATAGACACAAAGAGAGTTTTAAAACTGGTTAATTAAATAAACTGAGAAAATATGATAATATTAATATAGGTTGACAATATCCCACCCAACTATGAAATGTGTTGTGAACATATCATAATTCCTTGTTGGAATTATCAAGAAGTATAGAGAGACCAAAAGTGGCAGAAGATGTTTCTTAATTTTATGAAATGCAATAGTTTTACTGAACAGAATATTCTGAGCATCTAACATGCTTGCCAGTGCTCACAGATTCAGCAGATCTATCAAGGATCTTAATATGTATAGCAGAGGTCCCCAACCCCTGGTCTGTGGCCCAGCTCCAGGCTGCAGCCCATTAGGAACCAGGCCATGGAAATGGTGGGTGAGCACGTACAAAACTGCATTTGTGAAAGTGGCATAAAAATGAAACTATCCTCTCTTCCCCCCTGCTACCATCACCACTGTTGGTCTGCCGAGCTGGAAAGGTTGGGGATCATTGATGTATATGGCAACAGTACAGGAATTAGCATCAAAGGTGATGCTCAGTAAGATGATATTTAGTAAGTGGAGACTTATGTCAAAGACTGTCTTGTTTAACTGCACATACTAATCCAAAGCATTTAGTTGTCTCACCAAAAGTCTGAATAGTGTCTCAATTTGTTCGTAGGCCAGCCTTTTATTTTGTCTTGTTAAACTATTCAGATCTCATTTCTTAGCTTGGCTTGTTTCTGTTCTTCTCTGCTTGAAGCAGGACACTTCCTCCTGCTACATGGCAGAATCAACCTTTCTGTCACATTGCTAGTCTTGAGCCACAGTCATATTTCTCCAAAGTGTAATTATATTTTACAAAAAGGCTTTTTTCTTTACTGCAGGTATTCAACAGCAGAAGCAAAACTGCACCTTCCTTCCCTCTCTCATAATGCAAAAATGAAGCAACACGTTTAAATTATTTGAAAGGAATAGTTTCGGAAATAGAGCCCATTAAATGTAGCTTAATTTAATTCCATTTGCATATAAATTACAGCAACACCAGAGTAAATTAAACCCTGCCCAGCTTCTACTCAGAGTTCATAGATATTTACACCTCATGATAGGCTGGCTGCTCCAGTCCCAATGTTCATTGAGCTACCTGGGCTTATAAAAAAAAACCCTCATGCTGTGCTTCCATTTTGTTAGCCCTGCGGGCTCATAATTAGAACCATAATGGGAAGAACTAGTGGTAAGTGAGGAACTTACCCCCATTTCTGCAGAAGAAGATAGTTAAAAAAAATAGCCTATTTAGAAAGTGTCAGAGGATGGGCCCAGTGGCCTTTACAACTTCTAGGAATACCACATTATACTTTCTACAAAGTTCTGGTTCACTGGAGGATGACTCCTTAGATCTGGTGGCTGCATCATTTTCTTTGTAATAGATTTTCCCTTTTCCAATCTGTTGCATTTGCTGACAGCTGCTCACCAGGGTGACACAAGTTGTGCGTTTCTATTCATTTGAAGGCTTGGACATGTGCAGAGATGTTATATGACAGTCATATTCAGCACATAGAACCCATATCTTACCTTTAATTGCCAAAGCTGTCATCGATTGAACTCTTTGTTTTGGAAGCAATTTTCTTTATATTTCTGTGGTCAAAACAAAGGCAAGGCTACTTGTTTTTCTCTCTAAACTATATATATAGTACAGTGCATAGAGTTACCAAGAAAAAGGTAATATTTAAATTCATGGTCTCTTGCATCTAAAGAGGAAATTCCAAGATCGGCAGCATTAGGGGTTATATTTTGTAAAAATTGTATAAAACTAATAATTTGGCTCGGAAATTTTCAATAATTACTGTTTTTACTGGTTGTATCCTCATTCAATATTCTTGAATTTGTTTTGCATTGCAAGCACAGAAGCAAACAAACAAACACAAAGTATTTTTATGACTATGTGATTAATTGATTAGTCCATTGAATACACTTGAATTAATATGCATTAACTGAAGCACTATTTTGATTTTGCATATTGTATATATTATATAGGGTTGTAGCAGCCTATTTTAGAAGAACTATTCCTTCCTGTGAAAGAAAAAAAAGAACACATCCTTTTAGAGTACTGTATTTAGTCCAGGTGAATTACTTCAGCTAATATTCTGTTAACATCTGTCTTCAGATTGTGAAGTTTTCTCCATCTGAAACCTCTTGTTCCTCCACCATCTGCAGCTTCCTAGCCTTTCCAGATGAGATTTTTCCCTCATGTGGGAAAAAAAAACCCTCTTGAAACTTAACTGATGTGTAAAGTTTGTCCCACAATTTGATCTTATTCTTCTCTAAAAATATGGATGTGCACAGTATGAGTTTCATGTCTAACTATCTGCTCTTTTTCCACTATTGTGATTTCTAATCATCTATCACTTCTAGATAGGAAATATACAAGATAATTTTATGTATTATGGGTCCTGTGGAAACGTCTCTTGGCTTTGTAAGAGCTGACATCTTAGTGCTTAATTAAAGTAATATATTATATCTTTTTATTGACCAGGTTCAAATTATCGTATTTTGGATACATTATGAATTATACCTTCTTATTCAGATACCAGAATAATATCTATCCCTGAAAATTTATCTGTCTGTCTGTCTGTCTGTCTGTCTGTCTGTCTGTCTGTCTGTCTGTCTGTCTGTCTGTCTGTCTGTCTGTCTGTCTGTCTGTCTGTCTATCTATCTATCTATCTATCTATCTATCTATCTATCTATCTATCTATCTATCTATCTATCTATCTATCCATCCCTGAATTCACATTCTAAAACAGAAAAAAAAACCATGATGTTCCTGCCAAACAACCTTCACTGAATAAATTCCACTTCTGAAACATTTGGAAAACCAATCTGGGAAAAATCATCTTTTTTGCATTGTATTCCAAAAAAATCCCACTTTCCCAAAAAATGCAAATTGGACTGTCAATATTAAAAAGCTCACAATGGAATTGATTTTTTTTTAATACTGAATGGAAACAAACAAACAAACAAACAAAACCCAGCCTCACACAAGGTGCTGGTATTCTAAATAAAGAAACAAAAGTATAATTGTTTCCTACTAAGGCTTAATCTTATCCAATATTATAAGGAATCTTTCAAAATTATCAACAATGTCTATGAAATAAATCCTGCAAAGTGGTCACTGAATCTTGAACATCTTTATTTACTTTCAGCCTTATCATTTTCTGGTCTAATGTGTCAGAATTTTGTTTCACCTCCAGAAAGTTGTGTTTCACATAATTCACTATGGTTTTTATCTGCATAAATTCAGCCATTCTAAAATTATATAAGAAAAAAAAGCTTTTAACATAAAGAAAGAAATAATTTTCTTTTTCAGTTACTTTTTGTGTTTCTTTCTCTTGTGGGTCTTGAAGAAATTCAGCTGAAGTTAGAACTTTCTGCTCTTCTTGACTTGTTCAGGAAACAGCTCCTTTGTTTTCTCTGTCTTTTCAATTTTAAATCCTTAATTTATTACTGAAAAGACATAATTTAAATGAAAAAAAGAGAGAAAATAATTTTTCCACTTACCGGTAAAACAGCTGAAAGATGACTAGATAGCCCATTAGTCTAGCGAGGAACAGGTTGGCAAATTCAATTTGTCACCATACCAACCCAATGTTTCATTATTAAATATCATTCAGTTCTGACTATATGATTTCAATGAGCAAAAAAGCAAAAGAAGAAAGGAAAGAAGAAAACATGTCACTTACATTTTGTTCCACAAACCTGCCAGTCTCTTGCCAACGCTTGTCTCTTCATTTCTTTATATAATTTATACAGCAGCCCATTTCACAGAGTGACTTGGGGACTGTATAAAAATCAAAAGAAAGTGCATAACGTAAACCCACTGTGCTAAAGCTTAAATTCGTAAACCCCAATCAAACAAAGAGAACACATCATCAAAAGCAGAGCTTGCCTAACTTCCTGGCCCAAACACTTGGGCAAATGACTTGAGACTTATGAAAAATTATATTGTAACACTCTCTGCTGTCACATTGGCTTGGGTAGAAAAGCTGAACTTTGTCTTCTTAAAAGAAAACCCCAAATCCAAAGTCAGCTGTCATTAAGGAAGAAAGAGAGCAGAGATGTAGAATCTAATGCCTTAGAATGTGTCTTCAATATATGGCAGTAGGCTACATGGAATCGGCACTCTCAGTGCCCGTCCCCTCCTGCCTTGTCTTGTCCAATCATGTTTTTTCTTGGTGCCTAGTTTATATTTCATAAGTCATCACCCTCAGTTCCCTTATCTCATTTTAATGTTTGAGACTCTTTAACTTAGAAAGAAAGTGACTAATAGGAGACATGATTGGGATACTGCATTTTGTTGACCAAATCTGGCCCTAGGTTCTGGCTTGGTTTATCTTTTCCAATAAGCAGCTGAGACAGAGGATCATTTAAAAACAATTGATTAGAGTACTCTGATAAAGTGGTGTCTCACTATGAAAAGGGGGAACCAGGAAAAATGGCTTATGTTTACTTTTATAGTTAACACGGCAAAGAACTTCAAAGCAAAAGTTGATTGGTTTAGAAATAGTCACAGGTTCAGTTACATCACAAGAATTAAAGCATCCAATAAAATATGAGCATAGCCATAGAAAAGAGCATTGTATTCTGAGTAAAAGAAACATTTGTAAAGTAAAATATCAAAATGGGTATGGATAAGATACCTTCTTAGTGTTTCCCAAGGTTGAGCTTGACTAAATAGTCAAGCTCAACCTTGGGAAGCACCGAGAAGTTTTTGCTCATGGAGGCTTGAGAACAGCTGAAAACAAAACTGCTATTTACAACATATCAAATGGTCTCCTGAAAGTCTTGGTTTCTGAAACAGAAGCTTTTTCCTGAAGGTTAAGGCTTATGGGAAATTATTAGCAATACAATTAAAAAAGCAAATTTAAAATTTGCGTATAACTAACCTGTAGAAAAGGTGTATCTTTACATCCTGTTTGTGAAGACCTTGAAGTGCTGGGGACTATGAGAAACATTATATTGGAGTAAGATGGGCTTTGGCTTGATTGAGCTGAGCTGAGCTGTTCTTATGCTACAATATAAATGGACCTTTTCCTTGCATGCCATCCACCTGATCATGACATGTTGTTTGACTACCAGGTTGGCTGCAACTACATTTTTCATTTTGATCCACTTGATCATCATCTTTCCAGGATTTGACTTAGGTTCCATGTGGCATGTTATGAATGTAACATTGAGTCATGTTACATTCTCTACATTTGTGTATAAAATGATTCTCATTAATGTTACATTGGTGTAATGAATCATTCTACATTAAGTCTATCTTTATACTATAAGCTGATCCACATTCCCCTTAGCTGTAATTTTAAAACATATATGCATGCAAAGTTTCATGTAACATGTAATTTGATTCATAATGAAGATGACTTCTTGAAGAATTAGTGACCTCAGGTAGACAAGTCTCATGTTTTGTTAAAGGTCTAACATTTGAATTAAATCTACCTCATATATTTTCTATTAAAGTGTGTATTGTAATTCAGTTTTTAAACAAATGGAAAGATGGGTATGAATATAAGACAACAAGAATTGTACTTCCAAGTTGTATTTCTTTAATATTTTAGTTATCTATTTTGCCCCCAGAACTGACACACCATTTGACAAATTTGTCTTGTTCCTAAATTTCCAGAGGCAGAACATGAAAACATATAGAAACAATGTCCAAGAAAGAATAAATGAAATTTCTTTTCTAGCTCAAGGTCGTGGATCAAATTTTTCACCATTCTGCTATTGTTTATAAATGGAGAAATCAAAGTTGATTTTGTTTTGCTATATAGATTACATGTACAGGAAAAATAGCTTGCTACATGAAAAATTTTTGCTTCTTTCGTTGTGTTATCACTTCCTTTTGCTCAATGTTGCTTTTTCTCAAGCAAGTCAGTTTTTTATTTGATTTTATATACAATACTCTAAAGCAAATGGGAAAGAAAATGATTTTTTTGTGTACATGTTTTTGTGCTTTCTCCTTTTCCCCCTTATCAAAATTATATACCTGTGATGCTGAGACTGTAATTGCAGCACACAGAGATTAGGACACAGGTCAAGTAATATTTCATGGTCTATGTGAGCCTTCCCAATTTACAGTTTCTTTATGGGGTCACAGGGAGAAAGTATGATTCAATAAATACACATTTCATCAGTGTGTTTGTCTCATTAATTATCTGTTGAATAATACAGTTACATATTTTGCTATATGTACTTCCACTTTGGAAGAAATAGAAGACAAGACTGGTAAACAAAACATTAATCCTTTAACTCAGGGTTCTCCAATCATGGCAACATTTAAAAAGTGCGGACTTCAACTCCCAGAATTCTGCTGGTTGGGAAAGTCTGGGATTAAGGTCCACACATCTTAAAGTTTGCTGACATTGAGATAGATTGCTTTAACATGTTATGTGAGGAAAAAGTGGGGCTGAAAGTCCAATGGAGAACCTAATCATGGTTCTACATATTTTAAGAAAACTGTGA
>NW_015386842.1:1446220-1452025 GCF_001527695.2 Protobothrops mucrosquamatus | reverse complement strand
GGGGGAGGGAGGGAGGGAGGGAGGGAGGGAGGGAGGGAGAGAGAGAGAGAGAGAGAGAGAGAGAGAGAGAGAGAGAGAGAGAGAGAGAGAGAGAGAGAGAGAGAGAGAGAGAGAGAGAGAGAGAGAGAGAGAGAGAGAGAGAGAGAGAGAGGTGATTCTGGTTGCACAGATCTGTAACTGGAAGAACTCAGAAACAGAAGAAATTTGCTCCTCAAGAGATGTTGAGGTAGAGATTAAGGGAAGCAGTAAGAAGCGTATGGTAGACAGCTTGTAGGCTAGCGGGTCTGTCCTAAAGAGTAGGAAAAAGAGACACAAAACTCAGAAGAGCCAAGAAAGGTATATAAAGATATAAAAAGTTGTGAATCTATAGATGCAAAGATAGACACCTATATTCCTTGAGAAGAAGAGAGGGAGGAGAATAATTTAACCAAGAATTCCAGGAACTGAAGTCCAACCATCTTACATTTGCTGAGAATGAGAAGCACTGATGTAAATATTTACTGAATGTCTATGGAGATTCTCAGTCACCCAGGTCATGGTTATCCCAAAGGTGCATTTTCAAGAGGAAACTAGACTTTCTTGTTTTTCTTTGAAGATGTTTCGCTTCTCATCCAAGAAGCTTCTACAGCTCTGAGCTGAAGTTGAGCAGTGAAATGTCTTCAAAGAAAGACATGAAATGTTGTTTCAAGTTAACATTATTCTTATACCTATATAATACTGGAGTGGTTTTTCTAATGAAAACAGTAAAGTTGTTTCTGTCTATCACTAGAGGTTGGCTGTTTCTTTTACAGGGAGGTGAGTAAAGGAAGGAGAGGAAGAGAAATCACTCTTAGAAGTCTCCTTGCTGGCTAGAGACTTAGCAGCGGACTTCTTTAAAGAGAATCGCAAAGGAGCCCAAAGGGAGACTGCATAGACCAGGGGTAGTCAACATTGGCTGTTTTATGACTCGTGGACTTCAATTCCCAGAATTCCTGAGCCAGCTTAGCTGGCTCAGGAATTCTGGGGGTTGAAGTCCACGAGTCATAAAAGAGCCAAGGTTGACTACCCCTGGCATAGACAGTCAGTTCCTCTCAACAAAGAAGTTGCCTGGCATTGAAGGTTTTCACCCCCAACTCCCAGACAAATTCAGCTTGGAAAACTTTTCTGTCCTGTTTTCAACAGAGAATCTTCTGGGGATTTTTTGACCAAGCCAAACTGCTGTAATTATCCTTTTGTCAGGACATGAAAAAAATAAAACGTATTTATTAGTTGAAAGGGAATTGCTCCATGTATCTATTGCACTCTGACCTGTGTGTAGGTAATTTGTGTATTAGTTAGAGTGACATTTTTCCTGCTTCCTGACAATTAATGTAGCATTTTGTTTGCGACAAACCTGCTAATAAATGCATTTGCTGAAAGCCATTTGGAAATGTTAACCAAAGAATAATAGGGATGTTAGAAAACTCACATTTTAAACAAAAGAAATTCTTCAGAGCAGCTACCGCTGAGATTTGTTGGTTAAAATCTAAATAAAAAGTTAAAACAGAACAAAACCTGTTATGACTCTTGTTATTCAATCCAATCTTTGTGGCTGAGGCCTTCTTTGCTCTCCTTCTGCATTGTCTGCCCCCACCTGGATTTCATGGCTTCCAAGTCCTGCCAGTAATAAATACAGGTAGTCCTTGACTTACAACAGTTCATTTAGTGACTGTTCCAAGTTACAACGGCACTGAAAAAAGTGACTTATGACCATTTTCCACACTTTTGACCCTTGAAGCCTCCCTGTGGTCACATGATTTACATTTGGATGCTTAATAACTGGTTCATATTTATGACAGTTGCAGTGTCCCAGATTCATGTGATCCCATTTTGCTGATTCAATTAGTAGCTCAGTTGTCGGCTGCAGAGGCCTTTCTGGAAGGCCTCTGATGACAAAATGCAGGCCAGGGGGCACTGCAGAAGAAGTGGGCCAACAAGGTGAGACAGGTGTTAATTCATGGGAGGCCTGCTGCAATGTTAAGCAAGTGTGGGGCACGTAGGGCTGCTCCACCCAAGCACTCCCACCCTAGCTTGATTTTTAGATGTACACCTTGCCCCAAAACTAGGGATTATTTTGGGGGGTAGGGCTTATATTAGGGCCACCCCCCAAAAAAAATCAAGCTAGGGCTTATATTCGGGATAGGTCTTACTTTCGGGGAAACACGGTATGAATCAAGGAGAACAATCCAATAATCTATAGGTAAAATGTTTTGCATTAGCTTGGGAGATCAGCATTCCCTTCTATCTTTCTACCCCAAAACTCTCTTTTCTACACCTTAGAAACAAGTAGGAGACATGAAGATGCACTTATGAAAGAAGTGAAGTTTGCATTGCAATGTCTCAGCACACATTTTATTATTCCTTTCCCACTCCATCCATGCTATACTTCTGAAATTCATCCACAAAACACTCTACTTTGACACTATATATTTTTCTGCCACTTAAAATTACAATCATTCAAGTGAGTTGGGGTCATTTAAATCTACATCAAGTACATACTTTTGTTTAATATAAAATCTTGGACTAAAACATATTTTTTAAAAAATGATAGAATACATTGTTAAAGCCACATATTTGGATTTCTAGGTTTTCAAGCTGGTATATAGAATAATGTTTCTTTCATGAAGCATTGAAGTTAGATATTTTTCCAGTACTTAAAGTATACCCGCTCAAATCACTGGGACAAGTAAATGATTATAGACAATACAAGTGATCAAGTCTATATTCAGATCACACAGACAGGATGACTCTCAATTTTTCTTTACAATTGTGTTTTTCATTTGTAGATCTCTCTGGGTATATATCTTTTATGTGAAGGCCTTTATTTCTTGAAAACTGTATGATCCAAGTCCAAATAAAAGATAATAAGCTCTTAAAAAGGGGGCAGAATTTTTGAAGTTACCCATTATCCCTTCAGCAGCAGAATGAACAAAGATGCAACTTAGTTGCTATTAGTTGTAACAAGTATTCTTTGTTATGGTAGAGTGTTATATTTCTGTTCTGATTTTAATCATTTCTAAATTGGGTAACTATAAAATAATAGATGACATTGTGCAAATCTGCATTGTATGGAAATACATAGTGCTGAAAAGTTTAGTGTGAGACGCGTAGCCACAGAAAATGTTTAAAAATACTGCTACCATTCAGTTCCCTCTTATATTCAACCTCTTATGGATTCTTTCTTAAAAAAAAAAAAACTTTGATTTTTCCTGCAAAAGTGAGAAAGTAAGCACGGGACATGGATTTTAAGTGGTAGATTTTTCAAATCTAGATGTTGCCAGTCTTTCTTGCTAGGGTTGATAGTGAAAAACATTTTCATAAATAAGAAATGTTTGTCACCTCAGCCAATGAAGAGTTAAAAGGTGAAGATAATTTTTTTAAAGAAAAGTTCTTGTACAATAGAGCTGCTGCATAATTTCCTGATGAGTTATAAAAAAAAAACCCAGGAGGCATAAATCATTTAAAAGCTTTTCATTTTGTTTTTTTTGTTTGTTTTTTTTTTAAAAATCTTATTCTTCTCTCTAAATATAACTCCTATTTACTGAATTGGCCAGATCCTTCCCTAAATATTTTGTATCAGAATTCTACTAGTGTTTTGTTTAACATGACTGACTTTCAACATTTTTCATTTCAGCCAAATAACAATTTATAAATCATTCTTCGCAAATCTTGTGTCCTTATATTAAGGTGGATGATATCACAACCTTTTAAATATGACTCATGTCACTTTTTCTGTGGCAGTCATTTTGCTCTGTTAAGATTGTATGAATGTGAAGCAAGGAGGCTTTCGGTTGTCAGGGAAAATAGCTGTTTTTCTCCCTTGGAACGTTTATCTCCATTTTGTCTACAAAACTTCATGCAAAAAGAAAAACAAAAAAGCATGCCTTTCAAACTTATATGATACCCATTTTCCCCTCTCCCTCCCCACCCCTGCACATCCCCAGATGTGTCTCTTTTTGGTTGAAAAGATGATGTATAAATGCATTTCTTTTAGACAGTAGGGTCCTTTAGAATATGAAAAAAAATACACAATATCAATGTGTGTGGCCATAAGGCAATAAAATGATTGATTCAGTGTGTAGAAAACAACTGAAGAAATAATGTATGTAATAGTTTTGCCTAGGAGGTTCTGTTGGCTGGAGAAAAGAAGAAAAAAAGAAGAAAAAAGAAGAAAAAGCAACTATCTATTTTGGGGAAACTGTATTGTTGTTGGTTTCCTCCAAGAAAACCTGCAAACATTAATCATAATGTAAAGGCTGTCCTGAAAACAGATATAACTAAATAGAAATGAAATGTAAATTGATTTTTACAACCATGTCATATGTTTTACACCTAATTAGTTGAAGGCATTTTAAAAGTCATAGTTAAGTGGACAATAAAAATAATAGCTGAAATTGGGTAACAACTAATTTCTCAGCTGTACTTAATTATGTATTAATTGTAGATAGTTTTTCTTCAGATATGCTTCTCCCTCCTTTATTAATGATTGTTCAACTAACACTGGTTTTTGAACTTCTCAGATTTTTGAGTTTCTTTCATGATCTTATATTTTTCTTATGCAATCTGTACACTATCAGTTTTAAACATTTGTTTTTAATTTGTTACAGTGCCTTAGAAGTTCTGCAAAAACCATTCAGGTATTTTCTTTAAATTTATTTAGAAAACAATCTTTTGTAGTCATAATTGTAACATGTGGCTCACTCATGCACTCTTGAACTCCACAAATTCTGTCTTCACCTGTCATTTGCATATTGTGGTTTTATTGTGCAAGTGTTTTGACATGGAGACTGTATAATTATGACCACTATTAGAGGGAATTGCATAACATTCTTGTGCAAAAATGTGTGGCAAAGAGGCTTTGTATTAAACCTTGTAGGGGAGGGGAGTGGTTGAAGAACACAAAATAGGACCTGCCTTTCTTTAGAGGATTGTCAATGCTCACACTGGATGGATAATCATTTACTTTCTTTGCACATTTTAGTAAAAAATGCATCTCCATAGATGCATAACTAAGCCCAATACTATAATATCTGAATATATGATTTGTTGAAAGCAATCAAATGTTGCATCCATCTTATGTTCCATTTCTTCATTGAGAGAAAATATCAGTTCAAGTCTTCATAAAGACAAAACTCTTTTTGTTTCCTTCATGCAAAAAATACTATAGAGTAGATAAGATGATAGAGTGGATTACAGCATTGCTTATTCCAAAGGCATGTGAAAGTCTGCTGGAGAGACATGGCAGAAAGTTACTAGCCTAGTTTACATATTATTGTTAAGTTACAAAGTGATTTGTTTGATTGTAGTTGAGCATGCTGCGAGAATCCCTCCATTGTGGCTTGGAAATTATATTTCATGGTTTTGCATGGTGTGCAATCAGCCACTATAGCTTATTCCACAAATCATTAGTTAAAACAATTTATAGCTTCCCATAGTGTGCCAACCAAGCTGTGACTTTGCCTGTGGATTTCTGTATGTGTGTGTGTGTATATATATATATAAATATATATATATAAATTTTAAAGAAATTTCTGATATATATATATATTAGGTTGATAATCTTATTTCTTTGGAATATATATATATATATGGGGGGTTCGCTGTGCTCTGATTGGCTGGGGGAGTGTTCTGTTTGGGTGGGGGCTTTGTTGTGCTCAGGTTAGTTTGAGTAGCAGGGGGATTTGAGATGGTGAGCTTCATTGCTGTTGTTTGGCTTCGTGTTCGTGGTCGTGCCACATCTTTATGGTGGGTGTCAGTTTGCTTCATGTATGGATTGGAGGGGTTTAA
>NW_015386842.1:1388009-1444438 GCF_001527695.2 Protobothrops mucrosquamatus | reverse complement strand
CGCAGCCGGATGCAGGCATGTGAGAATTGTATATAAACCCTCCCAAACACCGCCTCAGCAACCCTGATGATGTCGGGAGAGTCCGACGAAAGCTCGGTTGCCGATAATTTTAAATGTTTTATTGCTTTTAAACTGTTTTTAAACTTTTTAATTGTTTATAAACATTTTATCTACTCTTGGTGATCGTGATTATTTGGACACAACATGGACGCACCCAAGAGTCGGATTTTTAATTCTATTTCCAGCCATATATATATATATATATATATATATATATATATATATATATATATATATATATATATATATATATATATATATATATATATATATATATATATATACACACACACACACACATACACACACACACACACACATATACACATACATACACACACATACACATACACATGCACATACATATAATAGATAATAGGGGGAAATGAAAGGCACCCCAACTTGTAGAAGAGTTCCATTGCTGCTATTATTTTATATTTTTATTTGGCACCGAGTTAAATTAAAAAAAATATTATTATAAAATGTTTACTAATGTGAGAGGCATGGTAGCTCGTGTGGTTAGGATGTTGGGTTGACAATTTGAAAGCCCATGTTTGAAGCTTGCTGTTTGATGGGGTGAGCTCCTGTCATTCGCTCCAGCTCCTGCCCAACCTATCAGTTTGAAAATGTGTAAACACAAGTAGATAAATAGGTACCAGTTTGTAGGGGCTCATTAATGGGGACATGAAATGAACCCCCAAATGGATATCCAAAGGTGATGTCACCACTGATCCTTTTACCACAGAAGCTCTTTGATGCTTCTGACATGGAATTATAGCATTATTTACTAATGTGCGCCCATTTCAGAGAAATGTCTTTGAAACAAAGAGCAGCACAATGATGCCTTAGATATAAAAAGATGATGCAGAGATTCCAGAGGAATATGCCTTCCTTGGTAGGATCTTTTTGAAACCTCATAGAGATAGATGGTGATGGAGGTAGAGAGATTCCAAAAAATCATGGTTCAGTCAATTTAATCCCCTTTCCTAATAACTGAAACCTGAATTAGCATTAGAAAAAGCATATGGGATATTTATTTTCATGAATGTTTTAAGCTGTCCAGAGTTTTCTCGATAGTGATATGGGCAGCATATAAATTTAATAAATAAATAAATAAATAAGATGAAATGCAGAGGGAAAGAAAAAAAAATCTTACATCTTTTTTATTGTTTCAAAATCTTCTTGTATTCGGAAATGAAAAATAGAAAAACCAGGAAAGATGGATTTTTTTCTTGGAGAGATATACGTAGGTAGTTGTGAGATATTGTGCCATAAAGCAAAAATGATAAAGCTGAATACATTGTTGCTAATGTATTTGGGATTACACCATAAAGTCTGCCTTAAGCAACAATTCCAATTCTACTCTTTCAGAACAATCCAACCTTTAAGCATGATGCTTGTTAATATGTCTCTTATTCTGCTTTTCCTGTTGATTTTGTTTATTTCTGCAAAGATTTACTGAGTACAGCTGGAAAAAAGTGAACACAAATGGAAGTCAAGTGCACACAAGGAGTACTAAGGTTGGTAATTTCTGCTAGCTGAAATCTATTGGGTCACATTAATGGTCTGCTTAGAGAAAACAGACTCCCTCTCTCTCACCCAACATCCAGAAAGACTCTTTAAAGAAACTCTGTATTTCAATGTCATGGAATATATTCAAACAATCCAACTATCTCCTGCTGCCCAATCCTTGGGAAAAAATATTCACAACTGCAGCTAACTTGCAAATCTCATAAAGCATTTCTGTTCTCAGTTTCTTCCCTCTGTGTCCCCATTAACATGAACATTTCCTCTTTTATCTGTTTCTTAATTTTGTGCAATATTCCTCTCTTTTCCTTTAAATCTCTGATTCTTATTATCTTAAGCTGTATCTTACTCTAGAGTAACCATAATCTTTCATTTCCTTTCTTTCTCCCCCCCCCCCCCTAATTATGATTGCAGACCTTCTCTGTATTTCTCTGTTTCCAAGGAGGGTCTTTGGGGCCAAATGCCTTGCACTCAAAGTAGTGCCCAAAATGATTTTGAAACAATGCTCTGGTTGATCAGAAATTTAATAGCGTTATTATAGCTTTCTACTATTTGATACCCTCCATATGGCCAAGGAAGGTTACAGATGACAGAGTTTCAGGTAAAAAGACATGTTGGCCGTCAAGTTATAGAAAAGTATGATTCAAATTCTGTCCCTTTCTTTCTTTCTTTCTTTCTTTCTTTCTTTCTTTCTTTCTTTCTTTCTTTCTTTCTTTCTTTCTTTCTTTCTTTCTTTCTTTCTTTCTTTCTTTTCCATTTTAGAGGCAAATTTTCTATAGTAGTTCATTATGCTAAGCCTGCTGCTACCAAAACTACCAATTTCAAGATCTACCCTCACGAAGAAATAATAACAGCCTAACAAATGCGCTATTTGGAAAAGAAATCTCTATCAAAGCATGTACCCCATGCAACTTTCTTATGTGAAGTTTTATTCATTTCAGTTCCTCACTTTCTTTCATTCCCACGGAGAGTACTGATGCATGCCTGGAAAAGCTGAGTGTTCATCTAATACAAGAGCTGGAAGGAGAAAAAAGGCCAATTCCATATCTGAGCAAATGTTTCAAAGCCATTTAATGAGACACTCTGCATAAAAATGAGCTGCTTTGAAATAGACCCCATATAAAGTTCTGTGGCTACACGCGAATTGCTTCTCATTACAGTTTTAAGATTAATGAATAAAATCAGGATACTGAATGGTCATATGTATGACAGGAGTTACTGAAATAAGAAAGATAATTTAGCCACACGATAGAACATAAATATCATTACGGGTGTTGTGATATCTCTGCACATATTTATTAGAATATTTTTTAAAAAAATAAATCAGAAATGCTGTGTCTTATAAATCTGACCTTTTTAATATCCTCCATTTTGACTATTCATCTACTTAATTTTTTTTCAATTCATTCTTAAAACAGTAAACAAAGTGAGGATAGAAAATGAACAAGGGAGGAGTTAAAAGTTTGAAAAGGCCATAGAGTGTGAAGGATCTATCAAAGAGGCAAATATATTTTAAGGAAAAAAAGATTAGTTACTCATTAAACAAAGCAAAAGACACCAAACTATTTAGTTCTGTGTATTCAATTTTTAGATGTCACGGGAATCTATAGTCTATGTTGTGCAACGTATTTTATAAAAGTGAATATTGCAATAAGAGAAAATGAGCCATTAGTAGTTCTCTGATGGAAAACATAGTACACTCATAATTTTAAAAAATACTTAGTTATTCATATAAGTAATCTGATGCTATTTAGCATATCAAGGTCTATTTGATTAACTGATTAGACAGGATGTGCATTTTGATCATCACCAAACAATTTCTGGAGGAAAAGAAACACATCCATTTCAAAGCTTCTTTATGCACCAATAATTATCCACCTTGAGTGATACCAAAATAGATGTTCCAGACTATAATAGTCTATTCAGAGTCTGTAATGATTCAGGAGAGACTCTGGAAAACAAGCACCTGCACATACCTCAGTTATCTGGAAAAAGAAATAGCAGCCAGTTTTCAATAAAGCCAGTGAGAAAAGACAGAAATATTCTCCAGCCTAAAACATTATCGGTTCTCAAGTGAGAATAATTCATCAGTCATTTATGTAACTTTATTCTTTGTATGTATTTGTGTGTGTGTGTGTGTGTGTGTGTTTGTGTGTGTGTCCCTTTGAGTCAATCATGACTTCTAGAAACTCCTGAATAACTCCCTGATTTTTTGGGGGGGCAAAGTTTTTCAGAAATGGTTTGTCATTGCCTGCTTCCTAGGGTTGAGGGAGAATGACTGGCCCAAGGTCACCCAACTGACTTCATGCCTAAGGCAGGACTAGAATTTACAATCTTCTGGTTTGTAGCCTTAACCACTACACCAAGCTGGCATCTGGTTTGTATGTGTGTCTCTCTGTGTGTTGAAAATGGCTCTCAGCTTTATCCCTTACCTTTTAAATATTTTTAAAAAATATTCTGTGAGGAACTTGCTTTTAGTAGAGTGACCTACAAAGCCCTGACAAAGCACATCTGAAAAGAAATAAAGGGGGCACCCTCTGAACATGTACTGGGGCACACTGTGTCAACTCTACAAATGCTTTATTCGTCTCTGTCTGTCGGAACCATGACACACTGATTCTGTCTGAAAAAACTCATCCTTCTAAAGCTAGAAAGGACAATAGCTAAGCTAGGGATATCTTCAAGCTACTGCCTCTCAGATATTTTGGAATTATAATTTCCATCTTGTACAACAACAACAATAACCACAAAAACAACAAAGGACTATTTTCTCTCCTGGACGGGAGAGAAGTTACATTCTTACAATTTAAAACTTACAATCCAAACACATCAGATGAAAGCCAGATTGCATAAGGCCATTCTGCATATAAAACATGTATTCTGCATGGGAAACATGTCATAATTAAATGAATATATTATATGTTTATATTACTTATGCCATTACATTTATTCTCTTTCAGCTAAAATATGTGGGTCTTAAAAGCAACTCAGAAAAGTCTCTGATTATTTTGAAACAAGCAAAGGGCTCATTGATTCTCTGTTACACACACACACAAAACCACACATGTACACACACAGATGTAACACATTCCCACCTTTCTCTTATAAATGCTTGAGCTGCTAGCAAAAGAATTCATTTGTCCTGTGAGCGACAGTGAGTAGATTCACCCTAATGGAGAGATTTGTGACATGGAAGCAAAGTGATAGTTAAAACAAAGAGGCTCTGCCATTTGCTTCCATCAGGCACTTCACGTTCCTTCCCAATTCCTCTCCGTATTCTCCAGAAACACTTGCCAAAGCTGGAAGACGTTTCTTAGGAGGATTGTTTGAAGCAAATTGGATAGAAGCTGAAGGGCTCCTGTCCTGGGAGATCCTCTAGGGAATCAGCTTCTCAGCCAGAACCAGCTACTGTTTTAATGCAGGAGCTACATAAGAATAAAAAATAAAGTACAGCCAGTAATCCTATTCCCAGACATTTGGGAGTTGGGTTTATTTTTTAGTACACAATGTATGTAAGGAACAGCAACAATTCAGTGAGAAGTATTGGTCTGTTAAAACAAACTACAGCACTAGAAAAGGGTTGTTGTGCCCAGTTCAGACTATGATGGATCTGCCATGGCCTTGTCCCTCATAGATCTTGGTACACCCTAGAAGCCATATTTAAATGGGCTTCTTTGGCACCAAAATCTTTTCCAAGCTAAATTTATCAGTAGTGATAAATCAGTTGATAGAAATGAAAGGGATGAAAACTCAGGTTAGCTTAGCTTTTTTCTTCTTCTAAGAACATAATTGGTTGCAAGAATTGTGCAATTCAGCCTGAAGAGGTTCCCCCTACCACAAAATTAAGCCAGTTAAAGAATTGTGCTTTCCAACAAAGACTTCTGAGAATCATTATTCTTTGAAAGAACAGCAAAGTTTCTACCATACCTTGCACTTTCAGAAATGTTAGATTTCCAGAGTCCTTGGAAGAACTAAAATCACTAAACTAGAACGAAGCAAATTTACCTGTGCTGGAATATCAGTTCTAAAATACAATTGTTTTTAAACTGAAATTACTTTTCGCTAAATTGTGAAAAAAATATATATATTAACAAATATTTCTGCCTCTTGCACAAGAAACCCTGTTCTATGGAAATGTTTTTAGTATGTAAGCCATTGTTCGTTTCATATTATTGTGCTTTCAATCATGCTTTAATTTGCTATCATCCTGAACAGCAAAAGCTAAATAATATAAACCATCTGCACCCTTCTCGTATATTCTTTTAGGAAATATACAGCTGAAAATGAGAGTTTCGATACATGCTACTACTAAACGATGGAAACAAATGGGGAAAATGTTATTTGGTAGAAATGAAAAAATAATCTGCGAAACGTGTCATGCAGCCTAACACTTGGGAACACAAGGTAGAGAAACAGAAATGTTTTTGTACTGGTAGAGACCTATCTTGTTGTTTGGGGTCATCTGTCTTGTGCAAATGTTTAGGAGAAAGGTTAAGTTATATTCTGTAAACGTTGAATTTCAAAGCATGAACCAAGTTTCTAAGCCACAGTGCAATCCACTGATTTCATGAGAATTTTGTCAGAGTTAGCAAATTTGGCAGTTGACTGGATGGGCTTTTTAAAGATGATCTTTTTAAGTCTAGAGGAAGGAGAAGGATTGCTTTTCACTGTTTCAGCAAATAACTTATGTATTTATTACAGCACCACTGGAAGCAAGCACATTGGCAGTAACAAAAGAAAAGCATTTTTATATCATTCAGTGGGCTGCTTCCTCTTTGAAAAATGATCTGAGCATTCATATTTTTTTTCAGCAGACTACAGTGGTGTATACAAGGACCCATGTTCAAAACTTATTTTCTTTGTGACTAAACCCATAATATGTAATGTCCTGAATGTAAAATCCCTGCCTGAAATCCCAAAGAGTTTCTGCTACTCAGTATGATCTGATTCAGTATAGAGCATATGTCTGTCATGTTAGATTACAGATTACTATGTAGCTATAATTTACTATGATTACAAAGAAGGTCAGTAATGATATAATCTAGTATTCCACTCAGCAATGTTGTTTGTAAAGAATATAAATAAATATTAGACTGACTAGTGTTGCCCAGCAATATGTTTTGCACCATAATCTCCTATTTACAGTGTCTGCATGCTTTAGTTTAGCATCTTAACCAGAATAATCTGAGTGTGTGTCAGTGCACTATTTATCCATCCTGCTGGATGGGATATGGGTTTCAGTATGTTGGCTTGAAAGATAGTCTTTAGATGAAAGATCCTAGCTTGCATAAAATGATATATGAACATTGTTGGGGTAAAAGTGGGCCTGAAATTAAGCTTGTAACATTCTGCCCAAAAGTTGCCAGACCTGACCAGTGGTCACTTAGTGTCAGCAAGGAATGTTGTTTAAGGCAAGGACATGCTGACAGTTGTTAACAGTTTTGGGGAGACACTGCCTGGTGAATATTTGGGCAACTCCATACAGTTTTCTAATCCACATTTTTAACTGCAATTAGTTATTGTTTCACTTCTAAGTGTGAGAGAGAAGAAATGCTCCATAGTCATTCAGCTGGCTTTCATGTCTAAGGTAGGACTGGATTTCTCCATTTCTAATCCAGGGATTTAACCACTTGGTCAATTTAATTAGCTTTCATTTAGTCCATTGCAATTTTGAAGGCATTATTTGAAAGGTCTGATGGACCAAACCCAGGGTGACAGACATAAAAATCAATGAACCATCTGGTAATAACCTTGGCATGTGGAAAATTGTGATTTAAATGCAAGAGGAGTAAATGGTAAAAAAACCAATTTTGTTTGACTTCACAAACAAAATTAAAGGGAAAAATAGCTATGTTGTGGTTCTGTAAGATTAAGGCAAAGATTAGATTGAAATTGTAAATTTAATTATGAAAGAAGGGGCTCAAGTTTATTTTGGAAAGTATGAATAGGTTTGTTATCACTTAGTCTATTGTAGCATGGTATGATGATAGGATTTCATGTTTTCATGTTAAGACTCTGATAAGTTACAATAATACAGGTAGTCCTTGACTGACAACTGTTCGTTTAGTGACTGTTCAAAGTTACAACAGCACTAAAATGTGACTTATGACTGTTTTTTACAGTTACAACTTCTGCAGCATTCCCCTGACCATGTGGATCAAAATTAAGATGCTTGGCAACTGGTTCATATTTATGACTGTTGCTGTGTCCCAAAGTCACTTTTTGAATGAGTTCAGTGCATTTAAAATATGCTAGGTTTTATGACTGAATGTGTGAATGAGCCATGAGAGTGATTGGGATCTTTGATGACCAAAATGTGGGGATTTAGTGAGTATCTGAGTATCTCCCTAGAAAAAGACCTTTTTATTTTAAATATATAGTTGGCATATATGGGCATATTTTGGGCATAAACTAGCAAGGAAATAAATCTCAATCTAAAAGTACTTGACTATTTACAATGAAAGGTTTAGAAAAAAATAGTGAAGCATACAAAGAAGACAGGAGTTTTTGGATGTGAGAAAACCATTCTTTGGTACCATAAAGAATGAATCTTAGAGAATATGCAACATTAGAAAAATTACTTGGATATATTCCCAAAAGACGTTTAACCAAATTTAAGCAAGAAAGGTTTTCATGCATACAATACATTATGTAGCATGGCAAATATAAATATTTACAATTTGGCCTATTCAGGCTTCTTATTGCCTATTTTTCTTAGTCTGTTTTTCTCAATATATGCATTATATGTAATAATACATATAAGTGGAGATGTTAATATTAAGTATTTAGCTTAAGAGAGAAACCATGGTTGTACAACAAATATGTTGATGTAATTTGCAGTTGTTTAATAATGCTATAGCTATTATAGGTTTGGATGTAAAAAGTTAAACAATGTTATGCATGTTAGTGTCAACATTTCAAATAATAATTAACATTGATATACATGTTTCTTTTCTTTATCTTTGAAGGTCTAATTATCTAAGCATTAGAGTATTAATAATCGCTAGCAGTGGTGGGATTCAAATATGTGAACAACCGGTTGTCTGTGTGGATGCTGCTTCTGGAAGTCCATTCTGGACCTGGGCAACAAAAAATTAGCTACTGGTTCTGCTGAAGTGGTGCAAACTGGCTGAATCCCACCACTGATCTCTAGTCAATATAGTATAGTATAAATACCACTGTATTGAAATAATGTAGTGTGTAACTTTTGTATTATAGTAATATAATAAAACATGTTTAAAAAAAGTGAACCGAGACATGGAGGAAACAGAAAGAAGTTAGGAAAATAAGAGGAAAGTAGGAAGGAAGAAAAAGTATAATTCTAATGAAAAAGAATTAGATTAATATCCCAATAGAATGAATGGAAATTGGACATCAGGTAAAATAATGTGGAATATACTTAGAACCATATATTGTATGAGTATGGCTGTATTATGCAGATTCACAGAAGTGGTATACGGGTATTAATGAAAAATATGAAAAAAGATTAGCGAGAGAATGAAGAAGAGGAAAAAGCTATGAATGAGAACAAAATGCATACAAAAGAAAGATCCTTGCTAAAAATAAGGAAGAAAAGAAGATATAATACATATAGTGGAATAAAAATAGATGTAAAATATGTAGTCAAAGACAGGAAGGAATAGTTAAAGTTAAAAAATGGCAGAGAAAATGAAGAATTTAGTTGAAATAAGCAATTGATTTGGAACTAGGTAAAAACAGCTAAGCAAAGAACTCCAGCACAGAGAATCAAATTAAAAATAAAACTAATTTGCTGATTTTATACTGCAACGTAAATATATGAAGGAAGAATAAATGGATTGAACAGAAGAGAAACTTCAAGAAAGCCATGGCTAGATGGAGCTGAAATAGTAGGTGGACATGGTACGCAAAAATTAATGAATGTAATTTAATATATTTTGTTAATATATTATTATATACCATACAAAATATTATATTAATTATATTATATTATGTTGTGTTATGTTACGTTACATTATATTATTGTATACCTTTATCTTATACAATTATCATAGGTGATTCACAACAATCAATAAAAATACAATATACAAACAGATCCAGTCCATCCCTGGCAGGTTCCAGAAGTATGGACACAGCCTTATCCTAGGACCTAGCCCAACGCCTTCTGGAAGGCTGAAAGAGAATTTCAGGAGGGAGCCTCTTCCAAAGGGCCAGGGTGGCTACAGAGAAGATCCCATTAGATTGCAGCATTTAAAGGAAGGGACCTGGAACACACCTATTCTATTTGTCGATGCACTCAGAGAGAGACAACCCCACAAATAACTTTGCCTTGTATCATGAAGGGCTTTAAAGGTTATAATCAAAACTTTGAATTTTATCCAGAAAGCAACTGGGAACCAATGCAGTTCATGCAACAGTGATATAACTTGGGTAAACTGAAGGGTTCAGAACTACAGGTACCTCTGCATACTGGACCAGCTGCAGTTTATGGATAGTCTTCAAGGGCAATTGCATGTAGAAAGCATTGTAGTAATCCAATTAGAAGTGACTGAGTAGCGGGTGCTTATGAGCAAGGCCTTACACTATAAATGAAATTCATTTATAAATATTTCTTTTACTTTGCTCATGCCTTACTTCCTTCAGTTTACTATTTTTTCTTTCTTATTCACTCATGCATAACAGTGCTTATCCTGAAAAGGAATAGTGTGATGGGCATGCATACATGTGTGGGTCTCTCTCTCTCTCTCTCTCTCTCTCTCTCTCTCTCTCTCTCTCTCTCTCTCTCTCTCTCTCTCTCTCTCTCTCTCTCTCTCTTTCTGGGTGTGGGTGCGAACACCATTTTAATAGTCTCTATAAAAACAGACTATTGAGCAAATTCACTAGTTACTTGCAGTTTGTCTTCAATTCCTTTGATACTGGCAGTTAGGATAAATAATAGACTAAAAAGTGAGCCTTTATTTCACCAGGTCAGCTCTACCATTTGCCAGGATAAAACAGCTGTCTTAGAAAGCTAATTGTGTGTAATGAAAAGGTGCCACATTTGATAGGACTTATTCTTCTTCAATTTTTACTGTTTCTTTTGAAACTTTCTACCATGGGTGTCAAAATAACTGTATTAGATTCTCATGTGAGAAGCAGAATGAGTTGCTGTTCTATCTCTATCACTAGTTCTGTCTTAGGTTAGTTCTGATGCATTTGTATGGCTAGGAATGATACGGCTGGGAAAGCACAGAAGGAGAGATGCTTCACGGTGCTGGATACTGTTCAGTGAGGTCAAAGTCACTCAAGGTGAATCAAGATGTAATAAGTTGGAGATATATTGCAAGAGATGAAAATAGAAACCTGAAAAAAAAATATTTTTACACTAAGGACCATGATGCAACTGTATTATATTGGACCTTACTTTGGAATATTTAACAGCACAAATGTAGGAGAAGAGCAGGCTGAGCTGGAAGGTGGAATTAAACATACCATCAGTATGGAGTCATTGCATTGCCACAAGAGGCCAAAGTCCAGCCCCACATGAATTCCGTTGACCCTTACAGTATCTAATACCAATTTAGCTTTGACCATTAGTTGACTAGATTTTTGTGTACATACAGCAATGATAAACTCCTCTGTGCTTTGAACTCAATGAATGTTCCTAGTTATTTGTGCCTGACCACAACCACAGATTTGAGTGAAGGGGGTTGATCCCTTCTCAACCTAACACAGATAAAGCCTCCCTCAGCCCACTTCTGTTAGCTGTAAGGGAGGGGGACATCAGAAATGGCAAGTTCCCTGCTTGCCTTCTACACCTAAAGCAAGTGAAAGAAAATGTCGGCCTTTTGACATAGATCAGACCAGGAAACCAACATTATGCAAGCTAGTACCACTTTTATTATCTAGTTACATTAGTAGAAACTTATCCAGTTACATTAACAGAAACTCTGAATGTATTTCCCCACTCCCTTCCTCCCTTTATTTTCAAGAGAACTAGAGATGGTCAATTCTGTGATATTTTCTCAAATTACATGTCTACCCTGGACTCAAATTTCTTGTATCTATCATTGCCTTGGCTGCAGCTCTTCCTCCTGTTCCTCCTGGTTACTCTTACAGTCCATTATAAAAATATGTCACAGTTCTGACCTTACTTAGGTCCCTCTTCATCAGCTCTTTATATTTTATAAATAAGAAAAGCTGTCTCTGTACATTAAATATAATGCACTTTTATTTGACTTGTTGTTTCTCCTAAAGGAAGTACACATCATGATGGTGTACTGTGGAATATTAGAGGAATGCAACATTCCTACCAATGGATTCCAGAAGTCTTAATCATTGTATCCTTGTATTGTAAAGAAACCTCCTGCTCAGTACAGAATTTTTTTAAAAAAGCATTTTTGGCAGAAACTAATTGCTTGGTAATGAGGGGGGAACCTGGCGGCTGCCCTTGGCCAAATTTGCTTGCTCTTTTCCCATTCTAACCATCTGTGGTACTTTCTTTCTCATCCCCTTCCTATATCCATTTTAGAGAGGTTTTCTTTCCTGCCATTAGGAAATGAAATCAGAAACGGATGTATCATAAAAAGAAAACACCGTGGTCCATTAAAACAGTTCATTAAGACTGATAAATGAATGTGTGTGCTTGGCAGAGAAAACACAGTAGCAAGAGCCTGAGCAAAGTCAATGTACACCTGCCACATTCAGGCAATGTAAAACATGAGTGCCACAAGATGATCGGACACCAGAGGGATCTCTACGGAAGCAAAGTAAACAAGCAAAACCTGGTGATGCCAAAGAGAATGTTACCGGAGAAACAAAGGTTCATTTCCCCTGTTCAACGCTGCTTATCAGTTTCTCCTGGACACCTTGCCTTCTTGCATAGGTTTGCATACAATTTAAGGAGCGTCTCATTTAAATGCTTATCCCCATGCTAATCATGGCCTGTTTGGAAAGACACTGCAAGGCTAACTCTGATCTGGCACATGCCAAATCATTGATGCATTGACCTCAGCAAACAACAAACAACAAACAAACAAACAAACAAAAGAAGCCCTTTTCTTTCTAATGCCTCTCTTAGTGCCATGAATACAAAAGCTTCAAGATACTCACCTGGTGCTCTTGAATGCAAATGTTAAAAGAAAATCTGAGAAAATACAACTAATTTGCTGGAATGATTGTGGGTTGTTTTTTTTAAAAGGCTTCAGGAGAGGTTTGCAGGTTTATTATGGCTTAAAACATTATATATATTTACTCCTGAGTTTTAATTATTTTATTCTTGTTTTAAATGTATATATATATATATATATATATATATATATATATATATATATATATATATATATATATATNTCTCTCTCTCTCTCTCTCTCTCTCTCTCTCTCTCTCTCTCTCTCTCTCTCTCTCTCTCTCTCTCTCTCTCTCTCTCTCTGGGTGTGGGTGCGAACACCATTTTAATGGTCTCTATAAAAACAGACTATTGAGCAAATTCACTAGTTACTTGCAGTTTGTCTTCAATTCCTTTGATACTGGCAGTTAGGATAAATAATAGACTAAAAAGTGAGCCTTTATTTCACCAGGGCAGCTCTACCATTTGCCAGGATGAAACAGCTGTCTTAGAAAGCTAATTGTGTGTAATGAAAAGATGCCACATTTGATAGGACTTATTCTTCTTCAATTTTTACTGTTTCTTTTGAAACTTTCTACCATGGGTGTCAAAATAACTGTATTAGATTCTCATGTGAGAAGCAGAATGAGTTGCTGTTCTATCTCTATCACTAGTTCTGTCTTAGGTTAGTTCTGATGCATTTGTATGGCTAGGAATGATACGGCTGAGAAAGCACAGAAGGAGAGATGCTTCACTGTGCTGGATACTGTTCAGTGAGGTCAAAGTCACTCAAGGTGAATCAAGATGTAATAAGTTGGAGATATATTGCAAGAGATGAAAATAGAAACCTGAAAAAAAAATATTTTTACACTAAGGACCATGATGCAACTGTATTATATTGGACCTTACTTTGGAATATTTAACAGCACAAATGTAGGAGAAGAGCAGGCTGAGCTGGAAGGTGGAATTAAACATACCATCAGTATGGAGTCATTGCATTGCCACAAGAGGCCAAAGTCCAGCCCCACATGAATTCCGTTGACCCTTACAGTATCTAATACCAATTTAGCTTTGACCATTAGTTGACTAGATTTTTGTGTACATACAACAATGATAAACTCCTCTGTGCTTTGAACTCAATGAATGTTCCTGGTTATTTGTGCCTGACCACAACCACAGATTTGAGTGAAGGGGGTTGGTCCCTTCACAACCTAACACAGATAAAGCCTCCCTCAGCCCACTTCTGTTAGCTGTAAGGGAGGGGGACATCAGAAATGGCAGGTTCCCTGCTTGCCTTCTACACCTAAAGCAAGTGAAAGAAAATGTCGGCCTTTTGACATAGATCAGACCAGGAAACCAACATTATGCAAGCTAGTACTACTTTTATTATCTAGTTACATTAGTAGAAACTTATCCAGTTACATTAACAGAAATTCTGAATGTATTTCCCCACTCCCTTCCTCCCTTTATCTTCAAGAGAACTAGAGACGGTCAATTCTGTGATATTTTCTCAAATTACATGTCTACCCTGGACTCAAATTTCTTGTATCTATCATTGCCTTGGCTGCAGCTCTTCCTCCTGTTCCTCCTGGTTACTCTTACAGTCCATTATAAAAATATGTCACAGTTCTGACCTTACTTAGGTCCCTCTTCATCAGCTCTTTATATTTTATAAATAAGAAAAGCTGTCTCTGTACATTAAATATAATACACTTTTATTTGACTTGTTGTTTCTCCTAAAGGAAGTACACATCATGATGGTGTACTGTGGAATATTAGAGGAATGCAACATTCCTACCAATGGATTCCAGAAGTCTTAATCATTGTATCCTTGTATTGTAAAGAAACCTCCTGCTCAGTACAGAGTTTTTTTTTTAAAAAAAGCATTTTTGGCAGAAACTAATTGCTTGGTAATGAGGGAGGAACCTGGTGGCTGCCCTTGGCCAAATTTGCTTGCTCTTTTCCCATTCTAACCATCTGTGGTACTTTCTTTCTCATCCCCTTCCTATATCCATTTTAGAGAGGTTTTCTTTCCTGCCATTAGGAAATGAAATCAGAAACGGATGTATCATAAAAAGAAAACACCGTGGTCCATTAAAACAGTTCATTAAGACTGATAAATGAATGTGTGTGCTTGGCAGAGAAAACACAGTAGCAAGAGCCTGAGCAAAGCCAATGTACACCTGCCACATTCAGGCAATGTAAAACATGAGTGCCACAAGATGATCGGACACCAGAGGGATCTCTACGGAAGCAAAGTAAACAAGCAAAACCTGGTGATGCCAAAGAGAATGTTACAGGAGAAACAAAGGTTCATTTCCCCTGTTCAAGGCTGCTTATCAGTTTCTCCTGGACACCTTGCCTTCTTGCATAGGTTTGCATACAATTTAAGGAGCGTCTCATTTAAATGCTTATCCCCATGCTAATCATGGCCTGTTTGGAAAGACACTGCAAGGCTAACTCTGATCTGGCACATGCCAAATCATTGATGCATTGACCTCAGCAAACAACAAACAACAAACAAACAAACAAAAGAAGCCCTTTTCTTTCTAATGCCTCTCTTAGTGCCATGAATACAAAAGCTTCAAGATACTCACCTGGTGCTCTTGAATGCAAATGTTAAAAGAAAATCTGAGAAAATACAAATAATTTGCTGGAATGATTGTGGGTTGTTTTTTTTAAAAGGTTTCAGAAGAGGTTTGCAGGTTTATTATGGCTTAAAACATTATATATATTTACTCCTGAGTTTTAATTATTTTATTCTTGTTTTAAATGTTTATATATATATATATAATGTTTTATGTCTATATGTATGCCGTTATGAGGGAGATGCACAGTGTCTAAACATGATAGATAGATAGATAGATAGATAGATAGAGAGAGAGAGAGAGAGAGAGAGAGAGAGAGAGAGAGAGAGAGAGAGAGAGAGNAGCATTTTTTTAAAACAACAACAACAAATTAAAACCAAATAGATGGGGTAAAATACTAGCAAGACAAATATAAAATAACCCATAAAAATGTGACATACATTTCCATTATTGCTACTGTATTAGTTACCTGGGCAAGTATAAATTTAACATATTACAGACCATGAAGTAATATATATATAATCTAAAAATAAGGTAGCTAGTATGTGTTAAGCTAAAGTGATAAATAATTCTATAAACAATTGTGCCTTATTTTTATTGTGGCAGCTCAGAATTTTGCTATTGCATAGATCATAAAGAGTTTCAAATCTTCTAGAAGATGGTTCACACAGAAATTATCTGATCTTCCTGAAAATTTATATATTAGGGACAGAACACAGTATAAGCAGACCTCTATCCCTATAGAATTTACAGTGCAGTAGTACATGCAAAATGGTTTTGATCTCCTTGTTGCCTTGTGCGCAGGACACTCTGTTAACGGGGTTTTGGAGTATGTAACTTGCAGCAGTGTGGATGGTAAGATATTATGCCTGGTTTTGAAAAATGCTATTCTCAGTTTGGGGAAATTTAGATTTTGAAGATAGTTTGCCAGCTCCCAGGTGCCCTTATTTATCCAATTTATGCCATATTGGGGCAGCCTATTAACTTTAGTCATAAACTCCATATCCTTATTCTTTGATCAGTTGTTTGACCTGGTCTTATCCTGAAGAAATTAGGAGCAATAACAGAAGGTCCTTATAATGCCAACTTCTATTCTATTGCCTATTTTTACAGAGAATATCGGTCTATTAAAACTAAAGGGGTCAGTTCAACTGGGAAGAATTGGATTTTTAGCCAGAAATTTATCATCCTCCTCCAAACCCTTAACTGGATTGCCTTAACTGAGCATTTGCTGTTTCATTGGGTGCAGCAAGGATTGATCTCAAAAAGTTTGTTTACACTGTTTCCAGTGCATCCTTCTTTGCATAATTTTCTAGTTGTGCCTAATAAAGATTTGGGCCAGTGGTTTGGCCTCAAAAGGCTTTAATACCACAGGGAAAAATTGTCCTCCACTTGCATAAAAGAAACACTTAATAGCATCCATAGACCTAAGAGCCACTTGATTCTGGAGTGTGCTGGAATGAAACCAACCTAAGATATTTAAGTGCAATAACTTGCTTTAATTTGTGTCCTTATATTCTCCAGGATTATTAGGTGGCTGTTTTAACAAAGACCAGAATTTCAGATTTATCAAAATCAGGTAATTTGTTCTTCAGTGAAAAAATATTGTTGCCATTGTTTTTTTCAGTCCAATTGGGGTATGTGAAATTTTGGCAGAATCATCAGTTTAGAGGAATATAGGGATTTCCTACTAGTTTAGATGTCTGTAAATCTAGATTATGAAGAAGATCTACCACTGAAATGATGTACAAGTTGAAAAAAGATGTGAGAGTGATCTGGCTGCAACATCCATCAGCCGATTGATGATCAGGATTGATTCTGCTGATTTGGTGGCTAGGTAGTGTCTCCTTTCTCATGCACTGATCCATGTGCAATCCTCTCCAAGCTATGTGTTCAGTGGAAGAAGAACACCATCTCAGATAGAAGGAGTGTATCAATTTTTGGTCCCAGGGTTCTTGATGGCTGTTCTTGATGGTTTATCAGCATTTTCATCACTGACTACTTTTGAACCATGAATGTCTTTCTACAGTATTGTCCAGAGATAGCCAAATTACATTGGTTTGCAATTTTCAGCAACCAATCTAAGAAGGTTTCCCTGGGAAATTGCTATCTTGGCCATTTCCCAAGGAAATTTTCTTAGATCAGTTGCTGAAACTTGCAAACCAATGTAATTTGGCTATCCCTGGACAATGCTGTAGGAGGACATTCAATTGGTTTCATTATTGTATTAAGCAAATGAGATCCAGGATATGAATTGAAGCTAAAATCATCTTTCAACTGAAAAACAGGGCTTATAATTCTACATCTCTATAGGAAGACCAATTAGAATTATAAAAGTATGACTACCTTGATGGCAGCACAGAATATTTTATGTTTCTCTTTATTCTTATCTAGTGGTTATCCAGATTTTTGCAGTTCAGATATGGTAGCTCTACTTGGGACATCTGATCAGTCCTCTCCTTTTTCACCTTTTGTGTATATAAAATTTGAGCATTCTTGTTGGGAGGGAAAATTAGATTGGAAGTCCTAAGCATACTTAGCTATAGCTGTTTTTTTATGACCACATTTCTATTATCACTTGGGCATTTTGCTAGTTTTGTATAACAGGGAAATGTATAGGCTTTTTAAAATTCAGTTTTCAGGGCAAAGTTCTCCAAAGTATAGTTAATATAAACCACAGCAGCCAACTACTCTTGAAGTATAGATAGAAGCAATCCAATTAAAAAATATAAACACAAGTTAAAATGTTATTATTGCTGTTACAGTTCATATCTGGCTTTTCATTTGGAGAACTCTCATTTCATTTGTAGAACTGCTAATAACATGTAAAAGAAATTCAGAAATACCAATGATATTTTTTAAAAGAATTGGACAATTAATGCATTTTAAAATATATAAATAGCAAATGGATTAACATTTAAATGATTGGGTAAAGCAAGCTTTATTGCTTATCTAAAGGGAATATATACACTGTAGTTTGAAGGAATATAGGAGAAGGCAGTCTTCCCACTTGTCTGATTAATTAATCTCTGAACCTTCATCTACAGAGAGAATTCTACAAAATTTTCCTGGAGAAATTTGTTAGGTATCAAATTCACAATATATGCAATAAAAGAAGACAGTTATATGGAGCAGTGGTGGACACACACACACACACACACACACACACACACACACACACACACACACACACACACACACATGACCCCGACTTCCTAATTCCCAACAGTGTAATACAAGTTGAAGAGGAATACATAGCAGGATCCTAGCAGCTAATCTTTGGGCTACGAAAGGTTTCTAAAAATCAAATAATTGATCAGCCTTTCGAAGAGATCACTTTGCTGATGTTCACACAACATTCAAAGGCATAAGGTTTGGTTAATAAGTCCATGCATGTTTTTTATCACCTTCATACCCTTTATCCAAGGTTTGAAGTTAGGGCTGATCCTCAGCAAGATAACCAAACATTAACCTTCCCTTCCAGTGACTTCCCAATATTTGCTGACCACCAATTTCCCTTGGTGTCAATTAAGTTTTGTGCTTTTTAGTTTTTAATCTGGACAGTGGGATACATTGGGAAGGAGGCAGAATTGTAAAAGATTGAGCTCCTGCTTATTCAGTTGTGAGACATAAAAAATTACTTGTGGATGATTAAAAAATAAAGGGCAGCTGATTCCACTCTGAGCTGTAGTTTGGATTTCACCCCAGCTATATGGAAATGTATGAGAAGCCTGAAGTCCATCTTTATTGTCTTGAAGACCAACGTATAAGGCTTGCATGTTAATTGCTGCTGTTAGAGTGGGTTCAAAATTGGAAAAGACAAGTGTCCTTATTCCTAATAACAATGACAGCTAAGCACTCCATCAGATGATAGCTGAGGAAAATTTAAATGGAGAATCTGTTGGTCACATCTGAAGGGCTGCTGACATAGATATTTAAGAGGCTTTGATTTGTGGGCTTTTCCACATACTTATACAATTTAATGTTGTTAAGCTGATGTATATGGTTAGAGCTGAGTGCTTAATGAGCTGTATATAGAGCTGATTTGCCCTTGCTCAGCCTTCTTCCTTTGTATTTAACTAGCCAGCAGAGGTATAACTAGAGAGCACCTATTTTAAACTGAAATAGCCTTGCATTCTAAATAACTTTTATTTAAAATTTCTTATTTCAACAATCAATCATAGGGTTGGTTTTTATCACTAAAGGAGAATATTTGTAGCTCAAGGAGAGGTCCACCAAGCTCACAGAGCAACAAGGATCCCTTGTTGATTTTTATATCTGTCCTTTTAAGTATGTGTGTGTATGTGTGTCTGTTTGTATATGCATACATCTTATTAATACAAGGAGGGGGCACATCAGGTACCTGTAAAGCTTCTTTTCAGCTTCTGGGACTTTCAGATAAGACACTGGGTGATGCGAAATGACAGACTTTTCCCCTTCACTTTCAACAGTATTTTTGAAAGGATGCTTTGGACAAATCTTCATAGAAGTAAAGTGCCCTTTTGCACAACCATATTGTGTATTTAATTAGAGATAACAATGCCTACTGCTTTTTTAAAATTGAAATCTTTAATCAAAATTTTTTTGGTATCACTTGGAAATCTTGGGAAATTTTAAATGGCACAAAACAAGGGAAGCAAGAAGCTGTAAACTTCCTATGCTTGCCCCCTCCCCAATATATTCTGATGCTTCCTAAAAGTGGGTGAGAAAATCACAACCCCCCAGCCCTCTGAATTTAAGCAATCATTTCTCAATTTATATCTATAACGTTATATAGCCATGGTTAAAATCTATCTCTGATTTCTTATGTCTATTTTTTCATTTCTCTTCTTCCTGCTTCATTTCCTTATTTTTGTTGATAGAAGTTTTATTGACATCTTATTTATAGCCAATTTACATTATGTCCACACAAGATGACTAAGATTTGTTCAACCAATACTGAACAGGTTTAAATATTTCACTGTTGTGTGAAAACATGGACAAGAAATGCAAAACATATATGTTCAAGTGCAGGACTTGATTTATTTCCTTCTGTACCTTTTTTTTAAAGACTAAAACTCAGAAATTAGTATGTGTTTGTGTGTAAGAAAATATATTTATGCTACATGTTGCCTCTTTTCTTTTTATAACTAAGTATGCTTTGCTGGCAAAATGAAACTTGTTTCAAAAGGTGCTGAATATGTTTAAATATTAGTTCATCAAATGATCAACCTTAAAAGTACCTTTAAAAAGACAGTCCACGTGATTTTTAAAAGGACAGTAATAACAAGTCTTGGTTCAATTTCAGCAATGTAAAACCACAAGATAGATTATATCAGTGGTTCTCAACCTTTTTAATGCCGCGACCCCCAACTGGTCGTAAGTTGAGGACTAAACCGGTCGTAAGTCGAGGACTAAACCGGTCGTAAGTCGAGGAGTTAAACCGGTCGTAAGTCGAGGACTACCCAACCGGTCATAAGTCGAGGACTTTCCCCGCGCATGTGTGGTTCCGCCCCCTGCGCCGGCCGAGGCATAGCTGGCAAGCGGCAGAGACGGAGCAGGCTGACCACCAGCTGGCCCAGCTCAAGGGAGGTAAGGCACCCGCCGGAAAAGGGGGAAAAAATGGCGGACAGCCTTGCTTGGCGACCCCCGTGAAATGGTCGATCGACCCCAATGGGGTCGCGACCCATAGGTTGAGAACCGCTGGATTATATAGTCTATCAAATATCTTACAGAAGAACTTGATACCAGGTTTTAAAGACCTGATTGATAGGTGTAGATCTCTGTCTAAAGAGCGGAATTTCAGAGATCCAAGAAAGCAAAATAGATCCCCTGATAATTTTCTGGATTATGCTTCTTTACTAATTTGACAGTGAAGGCTTTCCTCTTGCTCCTTAAAGACGAAGCATCCCTGTGTCCCACCAGTATTATCAGGAGTCAAATATCAGAAAAGACTTTTGAACTATGTAGCCAATGTTTTTGAGAGCCCTCTGTTTATATCATAATTTCCTCTCCCCCATTTTGTTTGCTATTTTGGATACTATGGTTATCAGTGTTGAAGTTCTGTTTACCTTTCAGTGCTGTTATATGTATTTCTATTTTTCTTTTTCAATTAATTTGACAAAATAAAAATTAATTCAGAATTTGTATCACAGTATGATGATTTCTGGCACACCATAGTGCAGTGATGGTGAACCTTTTAGAGATCGAGTGCCCAAACTACAACCCAAAACCTACTTATGTATCGTCGGGTGCCGGGTGGGCAGGGCCCATTGGGTGGGCGTGGCCCATTGGGTGGGCATGGCTTTGTGATAATGGTAGACTGGGCAGGACTAAAAAGTTCAATCAATCAATTCCAACTTTGTGAGACCTTTTTTTTTCCTGTGAGAAGTTGAAATTGATTGATTGATTGACCTTTTTTTTTTTTTTGCACACAGTGGCGGAGGCCTAAAGCGAAAAGGTTTTATAAAACCCAGCTGAAGGCCTAGGAGTGGGGCGACGGTGCACGTGCCATAGAGAGGGCTCTGCGTGCCACCTGTGGCAGGTGTGCCATAGGTTCGCCACCACGGCCATAGTGCATTGGATCCTTATCCATGCAACTCTGGAATTTGAGACTGGAGTCTCCATCTAATCCCTGCAAGCCTAAATCAGCCAATAGTAGACTGCATAGATTGCAAGTCAATCAATGTTTTCTCCCTCTACTGTCAGTCACAAACTTTACTGTATTTGTTGACTTCCCAGACATCTTTGAGTAAACCCCCAAATAACAGAACAATCCCTCTTTTCCCCTTCCTAGCAAGAAAAGCAAGTAGTTTCCAGCACCACCAATGCTCATCCAGCACATCTTTTTTTCACATTCTTTTGAACCCATTTGCCATCTTCCCCATGGAGGAAGTTTGATCATCACTGCAACAATTAGCAAAGCCACGGAGATGCTTAAAATGCTTTCTTTTCGCCATTGCAACAGATCAACTTTGCTGATGGGGTGGGTTATTGAACTCTAGAGAGTAGTTACATGTCAGAGAAATGCCAGAAAGGCTCTTTCTTCCCTGCGTGCAATCAGATCAGCTTGTGTTTCCCATAGCAGTAAGACAAAAAGAAAAATAAATCATGCTAGCAAAGCAGCATTTCTGGGCTTCTTGTTGATGGTCCAAAACATGGCAATGGGGACTGTAATTAGAGCATACCAATCCACAGACATCAGATGAACCCTTGATTGTGCATGTGTCTGTTCAGTTGCTATGGAAAGGACAAAAGAAGTAAAATGACTCCTTTGGGAACAATTTACATACATTCCACAAGACACACATTTGCTTTTAAAAAAAAAAGATCCTAAAAAGACAACAATCCGTATGTAGTTGCACACTCAGTAACTTGATTTTCTCTGTGCTCATCTGCTTTCTTTTCTACATATACCTGCTCCACTGTGATCCCTTGACATTGAGTAGCTGAGAACGGAGTACATTCATCAACTTGAAGTTTTTGTCATTAGTGTCATTGTCCCTGGGTGACTCCTTAATTAGTAAGAGATATGCTAATTGATCAGTTTATAGTGTCCTCTGTAATACAACTTAACGGATGAACAGTTGGAGATGGAAACTTGAATCCCTACTGAGAAGTTTGGTATTACTGTGTATGTCAGCACAAATTGCTAGACAGTAAGTCTAAGACTTAAAATTACAGTTTCAATTAATTTTTTTCCAGTGGTCTTATAGTCACCTATCATTTAGCTTTACACTTATATTCCTCCCTGCTTTACTTATAATTTATTAATTAAATCTGAATCCTGTCATTCCTCTGGGAGTACAAGGTGGTATTCATAATATAATATTCCTTGCCTAATTCTTCTCACTACAGGTAATACTTCACTTACAGCAGTTCATTTAGTAACTGTTCAAAGTTACAATATCACTGAAAAATGTGAGTTATGACCTTTTTTCAGACCTACAACGGTTGCAGTATCCCCATGATCACATGATCAAAATTCAGACGCTTGGCAACTGACTCATATTTATGACAGTTGCAGTGTCCTGGGGTCATGTGATCGCCTTTTGCGACCTCCTGACAAGCAGTTATTACTAATTTAACAACTGCAGTGGTACGCTTAACAAATTTGGCAAGAAAGGTTGTAAAATGGAGCAAAACTCATTTAACAACAGTCTCATTTAGCAACAGTAATTTGAGGCTCAGTTGTGGTTGTAAGTCAAGGACTACCTGTATTATAGTCCTGGGGTGGGCTCTGAAAGGATTGTGTTCCAAAATCATCCAATGAATTTTGATGGCTGAAAGTAGACTTTAATATGTGTTTCTCAGATCCTAATGCAATCTCCTAACCTGTAATATATGTATCATTTGAAGTTATATTTCACAATAGTAAGGCCAAGTTTATGTAACTTCAAAATTTATATATCATTTGCTTGAATGTAATGTCCAATTTAAAAATAAAGTAGCTTCGCATACTCTTGAGTGGTACATCCCATGTTTAATTTATACATGATTGACTGCAGTGACTTCCTGGTTGAAGAAAAGCTATTTTATCAGACCTGGCAGGTACAACACATTTCATTGCCTGAGGCAAAGATGGTGTTCTTCCTCCATTCCTTATACAAAAGTTTTTGAGTTTTATTTCTACTCTGCATGAAGGGTGAGTTCTCCATCATTTCTAAAGGTAGCTGATTCCGTTAAGCACGCAGAACCCTATCATTTGACTGAAGATATTCATGTATCTATATCTAGTATGTAATGCATTAATGCTAAAGTTTTACAAGATATTTTTTTGGGTGGTGGTGCAATAGACAGAACAAGCTAACACTACCAACATGTCATTACAATATATCCCAATATAAAAGTTCAAGTCTGCAACAGGAAAGAAATTGAAGCTAAAAACTTCAGCCTGCAGGTTCATAGCTAAGAATGTTTGAGCAAACTATTTCTGTAACCACAGAAAATATTTGTAGTTGTAATCAGATCTTGTGAGATTTGTTGGAACTAATTAGTAGACTAGAATGAGGAATATTCTGAAGGATCATTTCCAAAGAATTATCCTTGATGTACCCAGGTTCTCTACAGAAGTATAACTCTGCAAACTGCATCAGTGTACAAGAGATACTTCTGAAGTGAATTACTCATGTGAGAGAGAATTATGGATGAGATCTGGCCACTGTGTCAGTTGCATATTTTAGAAACTAACCATATCAAAAAGAAAGCAGCCATGTTTGCTAGAAATGTGAAAAAGGCTTTGGGAAATACTGATAATCAAGTGGACTCTAGGCAGGGAAGGAGAACTTGATGCTGCATTCCAAAATATCTGTTTTGATATGCTACTGGATTATAGGATAATTGAACTCTATATGCAAACAAACATACTTACGTCACTTTCTAACATGCAAAGGACACATCTCACACAACCATATCACTATAAGCTTTTTCTTGTTGTTTTGCTCTTTACAGTTTCCAAGTTTCATGTTAAATAAATCTGTGCTTTTATAGTCATTAATAATTCTATTTTGGAACTATAAAACATTTGCTTGATGTAAATGCCTGATACTCCCATAAGCTTGATGCAACTAGAATGGGCTAACTTTATCTTATGAATAACATTAATTTAAATAATAAAATAGGATTGGTAATGTTGGGTAGCCTTTTATTTAAAATAGTGGAAAGTATAAATGTGATCAGAAAGAAACTGGTATAATTCATGTCATCCTGCTGAGAAAATGACAATTCAAGTAAGCTGCATGTAGCACACAACAACTAAAATCTAATGCATGGGTTCTTAAATGATACATTATCCTTTTAAAAGGTTATATTCTGAACCATAATATACTGTTCGGTGGATTAAAACAGCAAGCATTCCATTTTAATATCTTTTCAAATAGCTGGAAATGACTTTTGAAGTATGCTTAATATTCACTTCTGACATGAGTGAAAGAGACTCTTCACAGTGGTATTATAGTTTGACAGAAGTATAGTAAAAAGCAAAAATTGGAACAACCCAAAGCACAAGTAACTATGTCCTTCGCTAAAGTGTTTCTTTTCAGCCATTTAGAGAAAGCTCTTCACAAGCACAAATCATTATGTCAGGTTGATGATCAGAATTAAAAGTATCTCATTGATTTTACTGTCACTTGGCAGTTGACTTTAATCATTGCAAATATGATGAATGATAATAGAAATAAAGCCAGTTCTCAAAATTATAATCTCCTTCTAAGATCTCTTCCTGTTCAAAAGAAAGGAGTAGGCAAATTATTATATAGAATACAAAGAGTCAAATGACTTTTGAAGCAAAATCACCTAACAAAGAAAGACTATGTACCTCTTATCCATTGCTTTTGTATAATTGGAGCAGAAAGGTCTGCAATATTGAAGAATTGCTTTGATCTATATTTGCATATTAAAATTACTACATGTTGCTAACTGAGTACCACAATCCTTGTTGAAGGAGAAGGCTGACAGGTTATGAACTCAATGACAGCTAAGGATCAAAGAGTGTTCTCAGGCTGTAGACCCATTTTTAAAGATATGGCAACTTCACCCAAAACAGACTTCACCTCAATCCCCAAGTTAGTTTTTTCCTTGTCAAAAACTCTTTTGTCAGGTCTAGATTTATTTTTAGCTTCTTCTTCCTCATCTAACCCATTATTAATATTAAAAGGTTGAAGGGCACTGATTGCTTTTTTGGAGCTAGAGAGCAAGGAGCACTAGCAATGAATACTTAATATATTTATTTTTCTGGGAGTTGGATGCTGCTACTAAATCTCTGAAGCTTTCCTTCATCACATTCTCTGACACTCATATGTCTTCAAGTTAACCATCTTAAACAAGTTAAACAAGAGAACAAGTTCTTCTCTGACTTGTAGAATTCATTTGGCTAATGATTTATCATTCCATTCACAGAAATAGTTGAGGCACATGGATTCTGCAGCTGGGTGATCCAAACCACTACAGTACATAACAGCCCTAGTGGATAGCAAGAAAAAAAAATGGAAATATTTGGAAATCACTTCAACTAAATGCTGAAGCTCTCAAGGTTTTAATCAGGGCCTTTTTTTTGTCATAGAACACCCAGAACGGAGTTCCGGCACCTTTTTTGGATGAAACCTTGTAGGGTAGGCAAGGCGGGTTGTATGACGTGTGTGAGTTCTGGTACCTTTTCTTTTTACAAAAAAAGCACTGGTTTTAATACAATATATGGAGACACCCCAAATTTAAATCCACAGCAAGGTTTTACTGAATTTAAGTATGTTGTTGCTCCCACGCACAGTCCTACCCAAATCGTACTCAACTAGCCTGGCCAAGCACTAGTTAGAAGAACAGAAGCCACCAGGTCAGGACCCAGAATGACTCCATAAGCTGGCACACTTCAAATATCCCTTTTTTATTTCCCAAAATCCTTGCTTTATTGATCTGCAAATTTGGCAGCTGCTGATGGGATTAAAGTTTTCCCCTTGCCCAACCTCTCTTCTCCAACTTCTGCCTCTTAACAATTTGGTACCTTATTATCAATTTTCTGAAGGCATGCATTTGATTCCAAGTTTTATCCTCTCTGCTTCCATGCCTATTGCTTTTATAGGTTATGGCTGCAATTTGTCAATTTCAACCTAGTCTTACATTCACACAAAAGCTCCTACACTCAATTGACAATTTCCTTCAACGCTGTTTTTCTTCATTGCAGTTATTTACTAGGACAGCTACTTACTGTCAGAATAGGGGCTGGAAATTGTTGACTTCTTGGCTTCCTTTCTATAGCAGCAGTTGATGCCTGTCAAGGAAAAAAAAGTCCATCCAAATAGAGAAAAGAGCATCTAGGAAGTTGAAGTAAGAAGTTGAAGAAGTTGTTTTGCAAACAAAAACATCATGCAGTTACAAGGAAAATAAAGGGAAGGAGGAAGAAATGAAGGAAATCTCACAAATCTTGACTTTACCTTATAAATATTCAGTCTGCTCTGCAGAAATGCCTGTTCATAAAATTCAGCAATAGTAAATTTTGGGCTTCCTTTTGCATTGAATATGAGAACTACCAGAGATAGGTTGCAAAAATCCAGTTGACGTCTACATTTATTTTTTATTTTGACTGATGCCGACTATAGTCAAAGAAATCGATCCTTTTACTTGCACACAATATAATATCCACAGTAAATAAAAATGACAGTGCAAGTAACATAAGATTCATAATACACAGATAAAACAAAATGAAGATAATCAGTCAGCTTTAAACAGTATGTTAAAATATAAAAAATTGCAGAACCCATAAAATTGATGGTGATGGTCTGTGGAATAACTATGTTTTTAGAAAGTTGTGGAAAGCCAATAAGGAAACTGATCAAATTAGAGGCTGTTTCATAGTGCAGGCAAAGTCACACGATAGCAGCACTTTATGGCTTGCTCAAATTATAATAAGGGACCTGAATTTCTATCACTAAGTGATGTCATACAGTGAGATATCACCTGACCCATAGTAATCCTGACAGTCACCATTGCCATTGTTAACCAAATCCAATTGGTTATTAGGTGAGAACTCATCCTAATCCAAGCCACTCCTGACTTCATCCCTGCCAGCCTGAAGGCTCAGTAAGATAAGGGACTATCGCCACTCATCTACAGCCCCCTCATCTCTACCCTTTCAGCTCTCCTCCACTCTGCCACATCTGTTGGCTTTGCTACCCAATGATGATGATGATGATGATGATGATGATGATGTTGGAAGGGACCTTGGAGGTCATCAAGTCCAACCCCCTGCTCAGGCAAGTAACACTATACCGTTTTGGACAAATGGCTGTCCAGTTTCTTCTTAAAAACTTCCAGTGTTGGAGCATTCACCGCTTCTGGAGGTAGATTGTTCCACTGGTTAATTGTTCTAACTGTCAGGAAGTTTCTCCTTAGTTCTAGGTTGCTTCTCTCTTTGGTTAGTTTCCACCCGTTGCTTCTTGTCCTGCGTTCAGGTGCTTTGGAGAATAGCCTGACTCCCTCTTCTTTGTGGCAGCCGCTGAGATATTGGAACACTGCTATCATGTCCTCCCTCGTCCTTCTCTTCGTTAAACTAGACATATCCAATTCCAGCAACCGTTCCTTATATGTTTTAGCCTCCAGTCCCCTAATCATCCTTGTTGCTCTTCTCTGTACTCCCTCCAGAGTCTCAACATCTTTTTTACATAGTGGTGACCAAAACTGGATGCAGTATTCCAAGTGTGGCCTTACCAAGGCATTGTAAAGTAGTATTATACTTCACATGATCTTGATTCTATCCCTCTGTTAATGCAGCCCAGCACTGTGTTGGCTTTTTTGGCAGCTGCAGCACACTGCTGGCTCATATTTGCCCACTAGGACTCTGAGATCTCTCTCACAGTTATACTATTGAGCAAGGTACCCCCTATACTATACCTGTATGATCCACTCATCACACCAGCCCTAAGGTCCCCAGCTGATCTTCAATGTCTGCCTTCTGCTTCTGCTGAGGTGTATGTGACCTATGTGAAGCAGCTGCTTAAAAAGCACCTGAGACCTTCAAAAATCTTGTAAGCAGTCCATGCCCACTATTTTCCAAATCACATGAGCTGTTGTTGCAATGATTAGGAAGGCCTTAGAAAACATTGTGAGAATAGCCTCTGTGATCTGGAGAAAGGTGCAAGCGGCTTTGGGAAGAAAGCCTGGCATGACCAGTGGCTGCTGTCATGGTTCCGACAGATGAAACTCTTCAAAAGAACTTTGAGGCATTGTTTACCTTAAAGAAACTTTTATTCGAGAAACAAAGTATCGGCATTACATAGTTGAAACCAAAAACTAAATTCCCCTCCCCTGGGTACAAAGTAGCAAAGCACAGTTCCCTCCTCCAATAAACAGTCATAAATCACGTTCCCTAATTAGCTTGAAGCGTGGGCTTTCTCCCCAGCTCTCCAGCCCGCCAAAACTCTATCAACTCTGGGCCCAATGATTTTGGGTTCCCACGGCTGAGTTATTATTGTTATGACTAGCTAGACTCTCATCCACACTCCCTCTTCCAGCATCAACTAACTCTAAAAGCAAAAGAGGAAAATGGCTGCATTTCCATCTGTTGTCAAAGCAAGAACATCCAATGTTAGCAGCATTGACAGCTGCCTTGAAAGGGCTATGCCAGGATCAGCAGTGAGAGGAAGATGGCAAAAGTCATCTGGCAGTGACAGGACTGGCAGGGCTAGCATGGTGCTGGGGCAAGCAGAGCACACTTCAGGGAAGCTGGCAGAAAGATAAGAGCATAAGGTGTCAAGACCTGCAGGGGCAACAGAGTTACCGGTAAGTAGAATGCAGGGCAGCAAGGTTGGCAGGGTGGCAGAACCAGCAGAACACAGGGCAGTGGGGGCAACTGGGATGTTGTACTGTGGTGCAGGAGTGGCTGGCCACAGCCTGAGGCTCAAGATGCCACTCCTTGGTGGCAACCATGCCAGTTCCAGGGCTGAAGTAGAGGCCCAGGGTTGGTGGTGACTGACCTCAGGCATCGACTTCAGCCCTATTGTCTCTGTTGACTTTGTGGAAACATGTGCCTGTTGACATTCTGCTCTTGGGGTTCAGGTTGGAGTACAAACTATGTTTATATCCTGTATCTTTGGAATGTCATCTCCAGACAATGACTCTGCCCACTGCTCTGGACTTCTGTCCTAGGATCTCTCTTCAGACAAGCTGTTCAAGGCAGTTGTGATTTATTTGGGATGGGCAAGTGACTACATGTTCCATTTCGGCTGCCTGACTTTTCCATGCCAGTAAAACTATTAGATCTTATTCTGTGCATCTCTCTGTGTGTGTATTAGCTGGAATCAGGATAGGCAGGGGAACAGATTTGGGAGAGAGATAATGTTACTGAAACAAATGTACTAAAAAGCTATAAGGATAATTCAAGGCAAGGTTGTCATAATGAAATTAGTAGTCTAAGTGGTTTCAGTTTGACAATGAAATAATGACACAATGGCTATGGTATCATTTTTCAAATGCCACACTTAGGGGTTTATGTCTCAACATTTGAAACAATTAGGTCAGCCATTTGTGTCATGATGTTACCAAGACCTATCGTAATTCAACACCCCCTCCCTGCTCATGTAGAGTCTTAATAATCCAGTCTAGTTCTACATATTTCATTATTATTTTAAATGAACTTTTCCCAAACATCTATAGCAAGTATAATTAGAAATGTTTAGAGAGAGGAATGAGTAGATTTCAGACTCTCGGGTTCTTCCCATTTTGTACTGGAATCTGAAGATCCACCATGTAATGCCTGAGGCAGAAAACCTCTACATATTATTTCCACACAAAAGCAAGATTAATCCAATATTTTCAACAGTATAAGGAAGTAGTGGGGTGTAAAAAAAATCTGTTTTTTTCCTGCTATTTTAATCGCTTGAGAGTCAAAACTGTCCCAGATTTACTGAAATCCCCTAAAATTCTATAATAAATCTAAATATATCTACTGGTCAATCTATTTTAGGACAGTTAGAATGGGATAAACTGATCTGAGCATCACATATGTGGAAAAAGAGTAATGGACAAAAGTTGATTGATTTAGTGTTCCATTTCCTAAAGCTATTGGCAAAAAGTAAAATGAAGAATGGAGAAATGTCTACAGAAAAGGACAACATAATTGAATATAGACTAAAATGTACCAAGACATATGCAGGAAAGATTGATGGTAAGAGTAAATAAAGGAGGAAGGAAGCAATGGAGCCTGGTGAGCATGATCAAGGTGAATCACATCCAAAATAGGCCAGTGAATCAAACCTCATAAAAAAAAACCCTCATTTTGGGCTTCGTCAGCTAAACATGATGAGCAAGTGAGAGAGCTCAAGAATGAATTAGAAACATATAGGAAATGAAAGCCAAAAGATCGTTATATTGGGATGACAACCATGGAATTATTTATCTAGATAGAACGGTTTCAAATTAAAATATGGCATATATTTTCATAGAAAAAGAAAATAGAAGAGAAGAAAACCATACACCCTGACTTCCTCTAAAGTTTTTTTTTCTAGAACAGGGGTGGGCAACTAGGCTCCCTTTACAATGTATGGATTTCAACTACCAGAATGGCTGGATCAGGAATTCTGGAAATCTACAGGTCATACATTGGCCCTAATTGCCCACCCCAGTTCTAGAAAAAAACTTTAGAGGGTCAACAGTGAGAGGAAGATCACAAAAGTCATCTGGCAGTGACAGGACTGGCAGGGCTGGCATGGTGCTGGGGCAAGCAGAGCACACTGTTCCGGGACTTTAGTATTCAAACAGATTAGCACCTGTCACATAACATCCCAGATTTAACAATTGTTTGGTTACTGGTTGTAGCAGTATCTAGAGATAGCAGAATAAACTGGAAAGAATTTGAAAAAAAAATCACAAAATACAAAGACCTGCAAGCAGAAATAGAATATCTGAGGCAAAAGAAAGCAATGATAGTACCAAAAGTGATGGGTGCCTTGGGTGCAATTTCAAAATATCTGGAGCACCAGTTAAGCACTTTTAGACTGAACTAAATTGCCATCAGTCAATTGCAAAAGTCAGCTTTACTTGGAACAGCTCACATCTTATGATGATACTTTTAACACTATCAAACAACATCTGCATATCCCAGGTCTTTGGAAAGAATTCAATAGGTGGATAAAAATGGCAAATCTAGTCTAAATGTCTGGCTAACTGGGTGACCAACCATAATAATATTCCTTTTACTGAATGATTTGAAGAATCTAAAGATATTTTAGATAACATATTTCTTTAATTAAGATTTAACTGAAAATTATGTATGTGTGGGTTTGAGTCTCTATATTGTTTTTACATGCTTTCTGAGTTCAGTCTTGTTTTCATTTTGCCTTCAAGATTCATTCATTTCTTGCTTACTTCAACTTCTATAAACCCCGAGAACTTCAATGCACTTATAATTTATCACAGATGAAAGCTCTTGAGGAATATTTCCTCTTGTAATTGCAAAATGTTTAGTTCAGCATTTTCTAATTCAATGGTAAGAAAAAGACAACTGTAATAAATTCTGAAGCTATTGGCTTTGAATATTTCCTCTTCCCCTTGCAACAGCTGTGCTGAGGGCACTGAAATATTTTGTCAAAAGATCATAAATTGCTGACAGATATTTATGGATTATTTGTCTGTTGCACGGGTCAAATGAAATTCCTACCCCTGTGCTTTGCATAGATTCACTAGATATTGTGCATGGCAATCAATTTAATTCTAATGTTCAGTAATATTATTTCCCTGTTTTATTGGGAGTAACTATTCATTCACTAATATACTCTATAGGAGTTCGATAATACATCTGGATTAACTTTGCTGAAGGGCTGAACATATAGGGTTCCCCCTCCCCAGTTTTCTGATTTATAGTCTTTACAGTCATTTCTGCTTGGCAATTCTGTCCTCCACAAAATCCAATTCTGAATTTTGTATCTCAACCACAGCCTTATTTACTCACATAAAACTAAAGATTCTGATATTATGCCCTCTACTTAATAGGACTCAAAGATTAAAGAAAAGGACTTTCTTCTATAGTTATGTCACCTGGGGCTTTGCTTTTTATAAATCACTTTGTGTTTGTGGGAATTTTAAACCTATAAAAACATATCAGCAAGGTCTAAATTGCATATAAAATTCCTGGTTTGAGATTAATAGATTTCCACAGTGCCTTCAGCAGGTACAAACTATTCCATTCTCCCATAATTTGAAGATTAACTTTGATTATTTGGCCACTGTGTAAGAGGTCACAATATTTTTCTGGAAAGGTTCCTATGGTTATCTTGTTCTCAAGTAAAAACAAGGTAACAATTTGTGTAACAGCATCAAACACTCCAATACTACACTGTATTAAGAAGCTGAACATTCTTCTAACCACTCATGGTATTTTTAGGCATGTTTCCTAAGTAGGTGAGTTTCTGCTTGCACAGATCAGAATGCAATACCACACAGGGATTCATTAAAGCAGACATGTTAAACTCGTGATGTCACGTGACGTCGTGCAACGTATCGGGATGGTTTTGCCATTGCCAGCAATGGGGTGGGTGCGGCTTCCAGATGACGCATCCGGCCCGTGGGCCGGCAGTTTGATACCCCTGTATTAAAGAGATCAACTTCTATGGCTGCTGCAGCAGTTGACTCTCAGAAACAGAGGCAGCTGCATTAATGAGCTAACAACAACTCTGCCTTTCTATCCTATGTTCATCAAAACTCCATTTTAGAACCAAATGGGAATAGCTGTTACTATTTTTAACCAATGTTTCAGTGAAGGCCTTCACCAACAATTTGATTTTCTAGTTAGCCTTTAGTGGGCAGACATGTCATATAGGAAATCAGGGTGAACTGTTAAAATCCTAGTAGCAGGTGATTAGAAACAAAAATGGCTTAGCATAATGCCACATTTATTTCAGCTATAAACAGTGATAAGTCATAAAACATGGTTTTTAAACCACATTGACTATGTTTACATATCACATTAAGCATTTTTTTCTTTACCCTTTTTCTTTTATGCTATAATTTGAAATGGCCCTTAACTTCACCATGGAATAACCCATGGGAGACTAGAAGATTGAATTAGATGAAATAGGATAAACATAGTTTAAAAATGATTGATCACCAGCCAACATATCTAGTAATACATCCTAGGAATGAAAGCTGGCTAGGTGACTTTGGGCCAATCACACTCTCAACTCACCCCACCCCACCCCACAGTTGTTGTTGTGGAGAAATAGAAGGGATAAATATAAAGTATGTTTACTATCTTGGTAGAGATAGATAGATAGATAGATAGATAGATAGATAGATAGATAGATAGATAGATAGATAGATAGATAGATAGATAGATAGATAGATAGATAGATAGATAGATAGATAGATAGATAATTATATATAGAAATATAAAGACAGGAATAAATAACAACAATAAAAACAACAACAGATCTTGAGCCTGAAAGGGGCAGGCCTTTGTGCCTCTACATGTACTTCAGGACAAGGCTGAGAGATTGGAGTTTTTCTCCTTCTGCCTTCTGAAGACAGGAATCTGAGCAGTGGTGGGATTCAAATATGTGAATAACTGGTTCTATGTGTGGATACTGCTTCCAGAAGTCGATTCTGGGCCTGGGCAACAAAAAATTAGCTACTGGTTCTGCCAAACTGGTGGAAACTGGCTGAACCCCACCATTGAATCTGAGGCAGAGAAATATCAGGAAAGGATTTAAACTCGCAAGTCATCACAACAACTAAATTCATAAGTATGATAGGAATAGACTGTCCTATGCACCATTTGCTGAGCTTTCGTGTATCAACATACTGCTGATAGTACACCATTCTCTCCTATTGCCTTGCTTATTACTCAAGCTGTACTGTGCAGTTTCTATGATGTTTCAGCACCTTCATTTGCTCTAAAGGGTAGCTGAACTTATCCACTCTATCGGTTTACTGGCTAACACTGCAAAACTTCTGGTTCAATTGTAAACCACTCTTGGGAGAGGTTATTTTAGGTTATAAACCATCTTTCATGCTGTATAAGACAATTTCATAATGAATTGGATTATATTGATTTTAATATTCTACGTCAGGGTTTCTCTGACTTTCTTCAGGGAGTTAAAGTCCATACATTTTAAAGTTGCTGAGGTTGAGAAACACTGTTCTAAGTGGAACAATTTTATTAATTTTACCATCTTCTTACTATTAATTTTGCAAATTTCATTTCATTTTATTCTTATTGTTCATCATTTTTCAGTACAACTGATCTTCAAGCGTAACAATTTGATATTCTAAGCAAGTATATTCTGCATTCTAATATTTTCTTCTATTTAATTGCTAGTACCTACATTCCTGGAAACATCTATTTTTGCTGTTGCTGTTGCTAATTAGAAATCCTAGATATTATTGTGTTTTTTGTGTTGTGGGGAAAGATCCTTACATTTCATTTTTTTTAAAAAAGTAACGTTTAAGATGTTTGCATTCTCAAACAAACATTTTTAAAGTTTGCTATATAACTTTGGTTTCCTCTGATACATGCTGACTGAGAATATATCAGAAATGAATCGAAAGTTTCCACTGACTATAAAGTTTAAGTTAGCATAGAGTAAAAATTGATACTATTTTTCTTACAATCATTATTGCCTCTTCAAGTAGCTGTACACCAATTCAAACTTCATCTCCCAGTTTACTACTTGGTGAATTATATTGATTACTTTTCTAAACTATCGAACAGGGGAGAAATTCCAGAATGATATTATAAGGTTTAATTTATTTTAGATGAGAGTGTATGGGGCATGGGAGATATCTCATATGTTAAATCTTCTTAGTTGCACATACAAACAGAAGGCAAATGCACAAACCTACTCTTAAATATACATAGGCAGATAGGTGGAAAAATCTAAAGTTTTTCTGGCTAGGAGTTATTGCAACAGTAAAAATATACAACCCAAGATGAATTTCCTATTCCAAATGGCACCAATTCCAATTCACTATAAATGTTTGCAGGATTGACAGACAAAAATTAACAGATATATATGGAGAGTGAAAAAAACCAAGACTAAGATTCAAAATTTTGCAAGAGTCAAAAGAAATAGGTAGACTTGTATTAAGTGACTTTAAATTATATTATTGTATAAACTACTTATATAAACTATGTGTCATTGATAACAAAGTGGATAAAATCTCCAAACAGCAGAATAATAGAAAGAACCGACTTAGCCAGTGGATTTCATAGGTATCTATGGTATATATTATTATGATTGGTTGCATGGACAGTCAGATGTGTAGACTGGATTTTGAATGCTAATCCACCCATGGAGTCCTTCCCAACGACCTGGAATTAGCAGATGAACAAGATTACTGAAGTACAACCTGAAAACTGAAAGCCCACAACTGGAGAGACCAAAACTGGAGAGTATTCAATAATGGCAAAACAGACTGTATACATCTATTTGGCTGTAGACTTCTACCAAATTTAAGCAGGAATGTATCTCTTATATACTTCATAGCACACAGCAAGGTAGCATAGACATTTGGAATATAGTTTCTTGGAAAAATATTTATGAGATCAAAATAATAGATGAAATTACTTAAACAGATGTTAGCTAGTTTCTACCATGTCTAATTTTTTCCCCAAGCACATGAAAGTGGTTCAAGGGAAAACAGGCATGCAGACTGTAATTCTTCCCATTATTATTTTTTAAATGGAAGTGTGAAGAATATATGCAGTCAATTACTTGATCTGAATCACCTCTATTTAGAAACTTTTCTTGTTGATGGTGGAGGTCTGCAGTGAGATTTGTTACAAGATAGGAAACATAAAAACAGATAAATAAGAGCAGTTCTTCTGTTAGGATTCCAACTTTCAGAAGTTAGTTTTGAATATATATCTGATTTGTTCACTGAAATGTTTCAGACAGAACCACAGAATTCACAGCAAACCATGGTAATCTAAAAAGTATAGACATGCTCAGTAACATCATATAAATACCATCCCTGTATCCCAGTATCCCAACATCTTACACAAACACATAATTTGTGGCAGTTTCTTGATGATAAAAATCACACAGGTGTAATTTTTTTCCATTTGAACCCACCATTTCTGCACAGATGCTCCTGATCACTAAAGTATTGATGATTTACTCTTTCACAACAGAAAGCAGGAAGCTTTGGTTATGAAAGCTACATGCAGAGAAAGATAGAGAGAGAGAGAGAGAGAGAGAGAGAGAGAGAGAGAGAGAGAGAGAGAGAGAGAGAGAGAGAGAGAGAGAGAGAACTGCCTAGAATATGTAATACCTTTTACTGATTCAATTCACTTAACTCACTCCATCTTATGAATTCTAACTATCCTTATAATTCATCTTGAAGAAGATAAAAAGAATTTGGACTCTCTTGTGCTTTCCTTTAATTACTGAACCTTCTAAACTCAGGGTAAGACATTACTCCAAGGGGATGTCTCTTAAGATAACAACCTCAAAAAATTTTGTGTGAGATACAGATACCTGGAAGAGTACAATTCAAATCAGGTTGCAAACCACATTGGGCTGTATACAGTTTTAATGCTCCAGAGTCAGGAACTGTTTCCATTCCATGCTCCCCTTTTTCATATTCCTGAAAAGAGCTATAACAAAATTCAGTGATTTTTAACCAATAGGCAACTTTAGGACAACTTCCATTATGCATGTTATTCCCGAGGAGAACTGTTAGGGCATTTATGCTGTGCAAATGAAAGGAGCCTGTAATAGCTATATCAGTCTTGTAAAAGTTTTGTCTTCTATAATGTTTGAAAAGATGTATTTTCGAGTGTTTCTATGTACCTTATTCAAGTGCTTTCCACAGCTCTGCTCCCCATTTAAATACGATGGGCTTCCATTGACAATCAAAACCTTATTTCTTTCCTAAGAGAATTTCTGAAATACCTTATTGTTAGCTGCCTTTAATACTAGTTGGCTTTTAACTTATGCCTTCTGTTGCATGGTATTTATTATTACATTCTATTTTTGACTATGCTATTGAAAAACCCTTTAGGTTTTAAATGAAATGAAACATCAGATGCAGCTGCTTAAACAACAAATGATGGGGAACATAATTTTCATAAACATAAGTATCCCACAGCTAATACTAATAACACTTAGACTTATATACCACTTCATAGTGCCTTACAGCCCTCTCTAAATGGTTTACAGAGTCAGCACATTGCTCCCAACAACCTGGGCCCTCATTTTATTGACCTTGGAAGGAGGGAAGGTTGAGTCAACCTTGAGCCGTTCAGAATCGAATTCCTGGAGTGAGTCTACAGTACTGCATTCTAACTACTGCACCACACCATGGGGGTATTTAATGTATTAAACTCACTGCTAAATTTTTTAGTACATATAGTGTTTAACTTACAACCATTAGTCCTATGATTGTTCAAAATTACATTTGTGCTGAATGAATAGCCTTATGACTTATACTTGAAGTTATAACTGCTGCAGCAATCTTGCAGTCATGGGGTCACAATTTGGGTGCTTGGAAATCTGTCTGCCCTTAGGACTGAACACAGGGATGTCGCAAGGGCCCCCACCCATCTATCGTCCCCCATCCCATCTTGCTGAGTCCCTTAGATCTACTTTCCACTTGGCTGGATCCCCACAGGCTTTGGGCCTGCTTTCTTTGTTTCCTGTTGAGTCCCAGACTCTTGGTTTTCCTCCCCATCCAATCATGCCTTGCTCTACTTATCTTTTATAAAGGCCATCTTTCAAAAGAGAATCAGCAAATGCACTATGTGGCCTTCTAAAATGGAAGCCCTCTCATGCCATTACAGAACCAGGCACCATTTTGGAAGCAGCCACAATTCTAGCAATCTGAGAGATGTGCAACAGAATGCCTTGGGAGAGGGGAAAGCCCTGGGAGGCCCAACACAGGCCATATGTAAGGAGGTACTATAAACCTGAGCCTGGCCTGGGCCTGAGGCTGCCAGGGCCTTTCTCAGTCCCTCAGGCAGCCCATGCTTTGCTTAACAACCTACACAGTCATCTAATGACTGCAATTGGAAGAGCCAGGATTGTAGTTGTTAAGTGAGGTGATCACATGGGCACCTCACTTAATAACTGCCACAATATACAACCATGATTGCAGGCTCAGTTGTGGCTGTAAGTCAAGGACTACCTGTATCATACTAGAATTGTATGTCTTACTAAGACTGAGATGGAGCTCAATAATCATTTTAGGTGCTTAGACTTAGATGCTGATAAAAAGTTCCCTCTTAATGATAGGGTAATATTATCTTTAAAATCCTAAATTTATTTTGAAAAGACAAGCTTGTAACCTATTTAACATTGTCTTATGATGCAATATATGGAGAATTATGTTTTGCTTCATGTTCTTTCATGTGATATACATTTTAGTAGCAGACATACATCATAGCAAAAGATAAACCCTGAAAGACGTCTAAAAAATTCTGTAATAACTGTTGATATAGACAGGCAGAAAGACATTGGGTATTTGGATCTGGTCTTGTATAGCCTGCAGAACAACATGTATTTAGAAAACAAATAATGATTAACTATTAAGTGAATTGCCTATGTTCCCATCAAAAAGTAATACAGAACTACACAGTTTACCATTATTGTGAGAATTGTAAAAAAAAAATTCTATTCAGAAGATGAAACCTTATGTCTTTTTTTGATGTACATTATTGGCTGATGACTTGATACCCTTGGGTTTGTTGAGGACATTGTAAGATCTATTTTCAAAGAACCGTTCATTAGTTGTTCAACTTGCCTTGACATTAATGGCAGTCATACCGTTCCATCATGACATGTCAGGCTCTCCTTCACTTCATTATATTCTTGGTGAAAATCATACAGTATCTACTAAAGTATTCACTGAGATGCCATTGTTTTAAGAGCTCTCCCAGATTTAAAAGATAAAGAACTCAGATTAGTACACAAAACCAACTATACCACCAGTTATTTCAACCAAACACCATTCCAAATCTTCCTTTCTCAATTTGAAGCACAGCAAACTTCAATAATGAATTTTTCAAAAGCTTCTTTTCTTAAGATTTGGCAACAGTAGCTTGCTTCATTCTCTAAGGCTTGGAAAGCTGGAAAGGGTATCTTTCTGCCAGTTTCATGAGCTGGCAGAAACTGCTGTATGTGAGGGTATTACACTATACATCTGTTCAAATCTGGCATAACAGAAATAGTAACACTTCTCAGGATGTAATGTTAGGACCTATCCCTTTAAAGCCCTGCCAAATATTGGGATGGATTTTCAGTAGTGGAAAGCAGAATATCTAAAGGGAAGCATGTATGCTTTCTGTTTATTTATAAAGTCCAAAAGATTTTGCTATTGTCTTATCCAGCTTTAAAAGACAGATTGCACTCCTGGCAGCAGCTTCATTGTAACATGGTTTGGTAGGATTTCAGCAATGTTGAAGAATAGATACTATCTGATGTCAGCACCATTGCCAAAATGACTATACCAAAATATCAAAACACACAAACTCAGTTGCTATCAAGGGAGAAAAGTCATGGAGCAACATATTACCTATTGCAGCACTCCCAAAATAAAGACTCATCCTTCCCAAGAATGTCACCAACATTTGGAAGTTTGATCACTGACAAAGGGGTAACCTACATTCTGTCCTAAATCCTATTTATGTATATTCTTATTTCTCTCATCAGCAGAACCCAAATTTAAAATATTATAGAATGGAAAGAAAATCTTAGTTAATTAGGTTTTCACAGATAATTTAGGTATGTCAATCAATATAGCAGGCATTTGCTAAATAATAATAATAATAATAATAATAATAATAATAATAATAATAATAATAATAATAATAAATAGTTATTATGATTATGATGCTATAATATTTAATAATATAAATATATATGACTCAAGTCCATTTATAATGCACAGAGTGACCTTATTTATACCAAATGCAGAAACTCTATACTGAGAAAATACTCTACTCAAACTTGACATTTTTACAAAAATTCAAAGATGGTCTGTAAATATTGGCATCTGGAAAACACCTTGTTCCTATTAGAAATAGAAAATCATGAAAAAAATATATAGAGAACCGTTTATTAAATAAATGCTACTAGGCATTGGCAACACCTGGATGACCTTGTATGAATATGGAAACTAACTTGGATCAGCCTAGATGATATTTGGATCATATTCCAGGGACTATAAAAACTGCAAATTACACTGAAATGCAAAATAATAATAATAATAATCATCCTGGAAATAAAGAAATGGCAAATTACTTTCATATAGTTGCTAAAAAAAATCCTACAGAGACATTACCTGTGAAGTTACAGCAGTCCAACCAGGTCAGAAGAGGTTACATATTCTTTTTCTGCTAGGAAGTTATTGTAAATGTAACCATACAGATAAAAAATGACTTAGAATGTCTGACCAAATTGGATCAAGAGCCTTTTGCAAGCAAAGCAGAAGAGTAATTGTTGCAGCAAATGATTTAGTTTCAGTTAACTGGTGCTTATACTCTCATAGATGATATAATTCCATAAAGAAAGGTCATTCTCAGAAGAAGAAATTGTGTGTTATTTATTTCTGAGGAAGATTCAAGGAAGTAATTGAAGAAACAGAGAGGGCATCACAATGATAAGAAAGAACTTTCCCAGTTTGGTAGAATGGGATGAGATTGTCCCCAACTGATTTTAGATTGTAAAATCCTGTAAACAGAATGATGGAGATGAATCTCAAGCAGATCGGCAGGAACTGTACAGCCCCATTTAAAAGCCTTATTCTGGAGCGACATTGCAAAGAATTCTTGTGATGGCTTCTATAAATATTAATGATATTTATGAATATTTTATTTTACCAAGACTTAATGGGAGAACAATGGATGCCCATAAAATATAGCCACCGGGGAAATAATTCTAGTAGTATACTTACTGTATAGCCAGTTATGGGTTTATGAAATTGTGGCAGGGCACATATAGCATTTTCTTTTTTATTATGATTCCTGAACTACAAATCTGAAACAATTGACCTTCAGCCAGTTTGTTCACAATACAAAAGCTTGTTTATTTAGATTATTCTCACACTTGGGTTGAGGTTGTAAAGCATTCTAATTAACTATGTCTTTCTTAGACCTTGGATGCTTAAATTAGAACAGATGGCTTCACTTCTCTGAATCTTTCATTTCAGGTTTATATTGAACCATGTGAGGAAAATCTCAGGATGTTGGGACAGTAAAATAATACTTCCAATGCAGGGCACAGGAGTCGAATTTTCCATTACATTGTAAAGCTATTAATATTTATAGGCTGGTTGGGATAATCCTGAATTCCTTGGCAATCCTATATTTGATATATAAATTGATGAAGTGCATGGCTATGAAGCAGGAGCTCTTAGGAAAAAAAAGACTGAAAATGGCATGTTACTGCAAGGAAATAGGCAATCTTTCAGGTATCTTGAATTTCAAACTTTCAATAATATAGGTCAGCTTGGCCAACTACAAGATCTTTCTCTCTTTTTCTCTTTCTCTCTCTCTCTTTCTCTTTCTCTTTCTTTTTCTTTTTTCTCCCTTCCCTTCCTTTTTTCTTTTCTTTCTCTGAGATGTGCCCAACCAAAATCAACTGAGCAACTCACACACACACACACACACACACACACACAGAGAGAGAGAGAGAGAGAGACAGAGACAGAGACAGAGACAGAGACAGAGACAGAGACAGAGACAGAGACAGAGACAGAGACAGAGAAAAAGGGGGGGATCCAATTGGCAACACTCAGATCATGCACCCAACCAATCTAGCCTCAAAGCCTGGGAGAAAAGCCAATTCTTTAATACCATCAGGATGGAGGCTACCCCATTCTCTGAGGAACTTCATTCCAGAAGGCAAGCATCATGAAGGAGAAAGCATGCTTCCTGGGCTCCAACATATGACATTGCATAATCAAAGGAACTAAGAGCGTGCTAAACTTGGATGAAACTGGCAGGGTGGTCATCCGAAGAAATAGGTAGTCCTTCAAATAACCAGTTCCTATGCCAGGTGTGGCTTTATAAGTCATAATTAGCACCTTGAATCCCACCTGGAAGCAAAACCTGTGCAGCTCACAAAGTAGGGCTGTAACATGGGCATTTCTAGCAGGCTACAGTTTATTCCATGTGTCCTCCTGCTGTCCTTCTATTTAATTTATCTGTGTAATTTGACATGTATTTCATAAAGACGTGATTATGATGTGGTGTATAAGATTTCCCCAAAAAATTTGTATTTCCAGCTTCTTTTTGATTCCCTGTTAGTCATGATGGTTGATAAAAGCAAATAAAGAAAACAGCATTGTATTGGAACATAACTAATCCCAAAGTTTAAAAAAATGCAATTTTCTTTTATTTTTAAATACTAAGGATAGTCCAGTGAAGGAAATATTAACATATGAGTTGTTTATGCTGCAATCTGGAGAATAGCAGAAGAGAGTAATTTTGATCTAAGGCCTCTTCAGTAAAAACTATGTTAAATTACAATTATCATCATTCCTAGCTCAGGATGACTGTGCTGGGTGGGGATGATGTGAATTTTACTCCAGTATAATTAGAGTGCAGCAGGTTGGGAAAGACATAGGTTGGCAAGCAATGCATCATGGCAAAAGGCTTAGTGGATAAACCATTAGGAATTACTGAGAATATGTTAAGGTATGAGAGTATTGTTGGCACTGAAAGAGTTTGGGGGGAAAAGATGTAGAAAAGTGACAAGCTTAAGAATTCTCTACTCATTTTATTGATCACCTTCACTGATCTTACTGTTCTCCTTATCAAAACAATCAACTTAATAATATTCTGTGGGAAGCTTCTGGATAACCGAGACACCAATTTAATTGATTGACCTGGCCTCAAGAACAGCAGTTCATATCTGGGTTATTGCTATAATAAATCCATCAAGTTAATCTTGCCATTGTGCATTCAGTCAAAGTTCAGCATGTATTGTATAAGCAGATTTGTTGAGAGAATAACATCAGAAGGAATAGACAAAGTAGAAAGTCAAAAGGTGACCCATGTCAAAAGATACTTAGAAGCTATTATTGCTAGGAATTGGATAAATGAAGAGTCATAGAAGCATTCACAGATTAGTATAGGTACTCAGCTTAGGACCACAACTGAGCACCAAATTTCTGTTGCTAAGGGAGACAGTTGCTAAGTGAGTTTTGTCCCATTTTATGACCTTTCTTGTCACAGATGTTAAATGAATAACTGCAGCTATTAAGTTAGTAACACAGTTGTTAAGTGAACCTGGCTTCCCCATTGACTTTTCTTGTCAGAAGGTCGCAAAAGGTGATTACATGACCCAGGGACACTGCAACCATCATAAATACTGGTCAGTTGCCAAGTGTCTGAATTTTGATCATGTGATCATGGGGATGCCGTAACGAACATAAGTGTGAACTAACTAAACAGCCTGCTTGTTCTCTTAGTTAATCCTGCATGATCAAAACTAGTTCATTTTCTTTTATTACCATTCTATACAAGGAATGATACCACTAGAAAATAACCACAGGAGAGTGGTGGTGATCTGAGAAGACAGTCCATAAATGGAGCATTTTAATGAGAAATTGGAACCTTTTTTTTTTAGACAAGTAAATTCTGTGGGAACTTTCAAAAATGGGACATTGTTTTTCAGATTGATGAGTTTTGGGGCTGCATGGACATAATCTAGTTGTCTTTTGTTCTGATGTTTTGCCTGCCGTTCGTTCAGTATGCTATGTAAAGAAGTGGGAAGTGCTTTTCAAATGGTAATCATATAGGTAATTTTGAATTTACCTGAGGGTACAAATTTAAGTCTCCTACTTTTTAAGACAGAAATATAGAGAGGGTATTCATTTAACAGGGAGGCCCCCACATTTTCCAAAATATTTATTTAAATGTCAGTAAAAGCAGCAGATTGGAGGAACACTGAACAATATTTTGGAAATGTTTTGTCTGTGTGCCACAGATTATCTTTGCCTATCTACTTTTTGCAGAGCTTCTAAACATGTCTCTTTGAGATTTCTTTCTTAGTTCCTTGGAAGCTCTGTTTAGCTGTTTTGTTTAAATCCAGTGCTCACTGAAAGTATATTGTCCTTTTTGTGTCAACTGAATGTCATTTTCTTTTTGTTCTTGAGAAAAACAATGTGAAAAAAGAAGATAGTTTCAATTAGGACACCTGGGTTTTATTCAGTAGAAGTTAAAACTATATTTCCATGTAAAATCTGAGGTATTACTAATAAAGATAGCATTGTTCAGGTATACACACACATGCACATAAACACACACAGAGAGAACGAGAACTAGAAGATTATAGTAATTTGTTTAAAATGCCTTCCAATGTCATCAAGTAAATAATAGAAATATGAGCTTCGTTCATCAAGTCTTTGTCACAGTAACTGTATGTTTTCACCTTTGAACATATGGCAAAGAATTCATGTTGAGAGTGATCATAGTTTGACTATCCCTCCAACTGAACAAACAAATTTGTAGAACAGGGTGTTTGAGCTTGAACTTTAGCTACTGACCTTAGAAATTATTTGATAATTTACAGCATTCATATGCTATAATGCTAAATCTGATGAATTTATTTGGCTAAACCTGCTATTATTTCAACCAGAGCCTATAGTTATTTAAGTGTGGCTGTCTGCTGAGGGAATGGAAACCCCCCTTAACAGCTGCACAGTACTGGATAGCAAATATTTAAGCCAGTGTAATTTGCATATTACACATAGTCCTCACTTAAGGTAAACTTTTTCAGTGACTGTTCTAAGTTACAACAGCACTGAATGACAGCTGACTTAACAACAGTTCCTTGTAGTTGTGACTGTCACAGCATCCCTTAGTGTGTGATTGCAAATTGGGCTCTCAGTGACTGGCTCCAAATTATGATGATGCAGTCACCCACGGTCACTGATTGCCATTTGTAACCTTCACTGCCAGCTTCTGACAAGCAGAGTCAGTGGGGAAGCTGGCAGGCGGTTGCAAATAGTGATCATGTGATTGCGAATGCTGTGGACTGCACAAGATTTTTCTAATGACAACAACTGGGACTGCTGCAATTACTGCTGTAAGTCAGCACAGTCATTGCACTTTATGGCTTTGTCACTTAGTGATGGAGTTTCCTGTCTCAAATACGTTCAGTAGGTGAGGACATCTGTACCTGGGAATTGTTTACAATGTGAAATATTTTAATTAAGATTTTTAAAAAATAATAATTGTGAATTTAGCATGTTGATTTTACAAGAGTTCTGATCAAGTTGCCCTTAGTCAAAAGGCAGCTTTTTTTAAAAAAAAATCATTTAAAATGCCCATATCTACCAATTATCATTGTTTTTCTATTCTCCTTCTTATTTTCTGTGCCAAAATGGAACATCAGTACTTGAATCTGAAAAAAAAAAAAATGACAACCCAAAAAGACCATATTTTTTTTTAATGTTCGTTAGAGTCTTGCCAGGAGATTGGAACCAATTTGCACTAGTGCTGTCTGATGTAGCCACTGATTCTTTTGAAACATTTTTTTTAACAGTCAGCTGTGGAAGTTGTTAAGCTACTCCTGGGAAGTCGTCTTCTTTCAAATGAATGTAGTAATTCATGATCCACAGTTCCTTAAAGAATAAAATGCTGTACTGCATAGAGGATACTAAATACTGAACCAAATTGTAAGTAATATATCCTCTTTGATCAATACTTCCCTGTGCTACAAGAGGCTAATTCAATCTTAAATTGAATATTTAGATCTGTTCCTGAGAGCCTACAAGCACATAACACAAATGTGTCCCTCACTGGGTTCACATGAAGATTTATTTCAGTGTCCCTCACAGGAAGGCATTCAACCCTTGTGAATATTTAAGTGTTAGGTGTGGGCAATTACATTGTACTTTTTTTCCTTTTAAATAATCCTTTTCAATACACAATAACGTTTGAAAGTAGAAAAAAACAACAGCTGTTTTATTCAAGTATGGTCACTCTAATCTTGATTTTAGGATTAAGGAATAAAGGAATGAGCATAATCCAAATTGATAGGACTGCTTTTTAAGATTTGATCACTGAAGATGAGGAGAATTTGGCAGACCACAAGACAATGGCTAGATGATTTATGAAGCTAAACTGGATTGGTCCAAATTAGTCTTTAAAGGGGAGCCAGTCAGCCATGTCCATAGAAACTGCTGCTTTCATCAGTCTAGCGGACATGATATTCCAGTGTCATGCCAGATATTTTGTCCCCTTTGTTCTGTATGTCATATTATACAGTATATATTGCTAATTTACAATTAGATTCACAATTTATGATAGCTGGCAATTTAACAATTCAAATCCTAACCACAGACTTAAGAATTAATAAGATAGCATCTAAGAATATATAGGCAGTTCCAAACCTTGATTCTATTTTTTTTAATGATGGTGTTCAGGACTGATAAATTCAGTATTTCCAGATATTAAGGAAATTCTTTGGATCTCAGTTCTCCAATCATGATTTGTATAACAATAGAGTTCTTTTTCCATAAATGTTCAACCTTGACCTGCAAGTTCCAGATTTTTATAGGTTTTTTTTCAATTATTTTTCTTCAATCCTAATATCACCTGGTATGGTAACACCAATGAACCACAACTTTCTTCTTTTCAATAACTGTTAGGAACAAGATGTCTGTTTGTGTGATCTTAAAGTCTCATAATATCTTAACCTGATCATTTTCTAAAACCTTGTCAGTATGATGGCCTTAATAGTTTCTACTACATTCAAATCGAAACCTCAGGCAGGGTTTCTGATTAATAATTCTGACAATTTGGCCATGACACTGTTTCTAACCAATCTGTGACATTTTGCTGCAACCACAGATCATATTGATCAACATTGACCAATTGTTTCATCCTTTTCACTACAAAGGTGACATTTGCTGTTGTTTGTTACATGCTGAATTAGTTCCACAAAGCTTGTTCTTGAGCCACTAAAATGAAGCCTCCAATTACATTTTTTTCAATACTCTCGATTTTAACTAACGCCATGCAGTTTTTTTAATCAGCTTCTATATCCTTCAAGTATTGACCATGCATTGGCTTGTTCTTCCAATTAACGAATCAGTTTTCAATTGTTATACTTTATACTCAGCTTTCACTTTTCTTGTTTTCAAGAGCTTTCTTTAATAGATTTCCTTCAGCAAAGTTCTTGGCTTTTCTTAATGTAGTCATTCAGGCCATACTTCTCTTCCTCCACAGTTTGTTTCATCTGTAGGAGTCCTTTATTATTATTATTATTATTATTATTATTATTATTATTATTATTATTATTATTATTATTATTATTATTATTATTATTATTATTATTATTATTATTATTATTATTATTATTATTATCTGTTCACAACAATGTGAATTCACAGCTGCCTCATATACATTGAGTTCTTCCTAACAAACCTAGGATGTCATAATGCATCAGCAGATCCAAGCAATGTCTTCTTTTGCAATTGACAGATGGAAATTTTCTAACTTTCATCCAAGATTTTTTTTGGTGTGATACCCAGCATGCCAATAACCACTAACTATGGGCAGTTTATACCATAGTCTTTCAATTTTGATTTTCAGATCTTGGTGTTTTGTAATATTGTCCAATTCTTTGTCTTCTATTGTACTATTTCCTGGTATTGATGGCTTTGATGGTATTCCCACTATTCAATTTAGTCTTTAGCAATTTTTGAACCCTTCTTTACTAATCACATTGCTAACTTTTCCATGATCAATTTCATGAAATAGAAGAGGATGCTCCTGACACAGACAGTCTCTTAATATTTTAAAGCTTTTAAAGTTAAATTCAGAAGTAACCAATATTTTCTCACACTTTGGAGACACACTCTACCCTATATCTTATTTAAAAGGTGTAGTAGTTGCAAGGAAAAGTTGTGATATAACCTTTATAGTAAATTAAGGTATTTGATTTGTCCCTTAAAGCCTCTCTAAATGGCCTTTGTGGGGAGGGGTTCAAATAGGAGCCTTTGCAAAGTTTGAGGGATCCTTTTTGCTCTTTCTCTTCCCCACAAATATAATATCCCAATTTTAGCTCTGTTCACTTGGAATTCTGAAAGCTACAAGTGATCCTCATGCTAAAGGTGGCCCATTTCTATTTAAAACCACCCCCCAAGAACATAATGACCAGCCAATGGAGTTAATTCAACATTATATGGTAAATGTCAATTTTGTGCACTAGCTAAGATTCAAGTCTAGATTCAGTTGTAATAACTCAATGGATTATTTTGCCCACTCACCCTCTGTCAGCTCAGCCTATGCCACATAATTGTTGAGATGAAATAAGATTTTTTTTTGCAAAATGTACAGTAAAAAAAAGTCATGATATCATGGATGGAGAACAACTTAATTTTCTGGCCATCCTTCCATGATAACTCCATACAGACATGCTAGAATAGCCTAAAGTTAATCAAGACATATATAGATGTTGCCAATATCAGACAAATGTAGCAAAATACATTGATTCTACATTTTCAACATAGTACCTCGCTATGTAAGAACCCTTCAAATATAAATTTAATTTTCATTAAAATTCATTAAATAAATGAAATGAAATAAAGTGTATTTAAATCCTGCCAGTAAAACAATCTGGTGAGCAACATGAAATGCAGGGGGGGGGGGGCTTATTTGGCACTTTTTTTTTTTTATAGAAATGGGCCATTGCAATGGTTTCCCTTTAAATGCAAGTTTTTAAAGCACAATTTCATAGAGATTTCAAGAGATGTAGAGAGATTTATAGAAAAAAGTAGCCTCAGGTACTTTTAAGCGAAAGGCAATTATAAATATTAAAAGCAATAAATAAAATAAATAGCCATTCAGGCAACTCTTAACATTTATTTAGGGGCACAATAAAATAGATAGCAAAAGAAAGACTATCCTTTAATAAATAAAACAATGCATCAGGGCTATAAAAATTACCATTTTAATAACAAGGGATTTTGCCTAGTATAAAAGTATGAGTACCTTCTTTGCTTCAGTTTCCTTCTGAAGAGATCCCACTAGGAATTTTGAATTAGAAATAAAAGAAAATGCTAAAATGCCAGGGAATAGTAAACAGCAAATATTTCTGTGCCATGTAACGTCTTCCTACAACTGGATATGAAATAAACACCCTATAACTGTATTTGTTTCAAGATAATATTTGGGAATGATATCTAAATTTGCTGTGTTCCCAAGTTTATTGCTTGCTTGTCTCCCTCCTGCCCAAGAAAAAATGAATGGAAACTAATCAAGGAAAGGAGAAATTTCCTAACAGTGAGAACAATTAACCAGTGGAATTGGTTCAGAAGTTGTGGGTGCTCCATCACTGGAGCCTTTTAAGAAGAGATTGGACAGCCACTTTTCTGAAATAGTATAGGGTTTCCTGCTTGAGCAGGGGCTGGACTAGAAGACCTCCAAAGTCCCTTCCAACTTTGTTCTTCTGAGTTATGTTTGGCTTCACTTTTTCAGCCATTAGAAAAACTGTAAGGATGCATCACCATTAGGATTTTTCTTGTTCACTGCTTTTATGTTAATTCTTTTTAAATCAATTTAGTTTCTGCTTTTCTTTTGAATATCCATAAGAATCAAAAGGCAGATAAATGAAATGAAATGATAAGCATCTTATTGCACAGTCTACTGTGATCATAGCATATTTTATCTATTGTGATCACAGTATAATAACCATTGTAGTTTTTATTTTGATCACATGGCGAGGTCAAATAGTCTGTGAGTTCATTCACAAACTTTAATATAAGCTTTGGGAGCAAATTATACTGTAACTCTGGAACATTTCAAAAATAATGTTTACCTTTTACAGTGAGAGACAAAGAAGTGATTGAGGTAACAGATTATACTTTCTAGGTATTGAGAATGCATGTTAAGCTAATAGGGTTTAAGAAAAAGTATTGAAAAAACAAAATACTGAGTATTATTTCTGCAACAGTTCAGCAGCTCCAATACTAATGTTGATAATTCCAACATAATACACGCAAATATAAATTTGTATTGCTACATATATTCCCACAGACACTATTGTGTTTTTATTGTTCATTTTTTGTAGCTGAGTACCTTTTAAAATATATTATTTAAAATATATTATTCTCATTTAATTCAAAATCATGAAAATGCATTTTATCAAGAACTTATCTGAAGTGACAACATCCTTCATCCTTTCTTTTTTATAGTCCTCCTCCTCCTCTTCCTTTTTATTCCTGTCCTGTTGCACATTTCAATCCTTATCTAGAATTCTAGTCTTGGGATACATTTCCAATTCTAAACAGAAAAACTTCTCAAGATGTAACACTGACTAAGTATTGATCCTGGGCCAAGAGACAAGCTGTGTCATAAGAAAATTGTACTTACACCAGAGAAATAGCAAATATTAAGTTTAAATATAGATTTGAACACCACATTATTAGTTATTATATATAACATGACTTCAATATATTTTCATTATTGCAGTGGAAAAATAGGCAGCAGCTATTGGAAGATCTAGCAATATTGTAGAGAATATAGTGATCACATCCCCCCATGTCTACATCCACAAAGCTGAAAACCACTCAATGATGCTAACACCTACCAAATAATCCCCAATGATCCTACAAAACAGCTAGAGAACTAAATAAAAGACACCCTAAGAAAAACTGAAAAAGAAAAACAGCTAGCACCACTAAAGAGAAATCCAAAAACACAGTGATCATTGTAGTCAGTTTTGGGGGCTTTGGAGGAAGTCAGTTTTTTTTAAAAAGACAAAATAGATGCATTACCTAGTGGAGGCTTAACTGGGTAAATTGGTTTTAGAAAAAAAAAATATGAACAGTTTTGGAATGCAGAACTGGTTACTTGATGTCAGTAATCAATACCCATTATTGTATTTGCATTGTTTGATGCCAAGGCCTGCAATTTTCTGTTTGAAGATAAGGAGATAATTAGGTAGTAGACAGATAAATCATAGTGGTGGGAATGTGATCAGTGCCAAACAAGAAACAAGGGTGGGTGGGTGGGAGTGATGTTAGGAAATATGGCAGGTAGAACTGATGTCCTGAAAATTAAAATATTTGAGTTCACTTTCCTCTCTTGCCATATGTTGTGGATAGGCAAACACATAGGCAAAACTTTGTAGGGAAAGGAGAGCAGATCTGGCTGGAACAGAGAAGCAGCAACAGAATAAATGAATAGCAGTTTTCCTGGGGGTGACATTCAGGCAATTCTTCCATATTTAACTTGAATTGTTTCATTAACAGTTTAATCCAAATTATACCTCCTGAAGATATGTTGCTCTCAAGTCATGTTTGAGTAGATCAGGGGGTCTTCAAACTTGGCCCTTTTATAACTTGTGGACTTCAACTCCCAGAATTCCTCAGCCAGTGTCCACAAGTCATAAAAGGGCCATGTTTGAAGACCCCTGGAGTCAATTGTGGCCTGCACTGGTCATATAATATATAATACTCATGTGTTGGTTGGAGTCAGGTGGTGTCTATCCTACAAGAGATAACAGATTAGGAAAGAAATGCCATATACTGTATGTCAGGATGCTTTTACTGTAACAGCTGTACTAACAGAATCTTGCAAGTCTGCTTGTGCTTCCCTCTCCCTCACTTTTTCACCACGTGAACTACAAAGTGGCTTGTCTGAGACATTTTTTCAAATTAGTTTTTGGGCTGGGCTCAGTCCATGCTCATGTAACTTTTGCCTTGATAGTGGCTCTTCCTCCTTCCCTTCAAGGCCATTCCCTACGTCCTCCAAAGTCATTTGACCCATTTCTATCCTTTCTTAAAAAATCCTGCTCTCCATCCCTGCTTGTTCCTACTAATATTTATATTCTTGCAGAAAACAAAAGCAGGATATTTCTTTTTATATTACATGTATCTTTTCAAAGCTTTTGCATAACAGAAACTGCCCAGAGAAACCAAAGCACCCAACAGTCCAAAAAAGATGTAAAGTACCTTGCTTAAGTTTCCATTGCAAGCCTATATGTCAGAGATATGGGGGGGGGGGGATTCAATCGAGTCCAACAGGTTCATATATTGATCCAAATAGCATTTGGGGGAAACCCTCAAGTAAAATTGATTTAAAAAAACAACAATAATTACAATGGAGAAGACGGATGGGCAGACAGGAAGAAGAGAACATTAAACACAATTCCTTGGGTATGTGCAAACTCTAAACAGGCAGCCAACAGTGAAGGCAGAGCAGCATGTTGCCAGTGAAGATTGAGCTCCACCATCTTTATTCTCTACATGACTGCATATGCTGTGAATAATGAAGGGTAGCAATACAATAAAAGTCTCTCTGTGTGAAAACATGCCAGTGGGAAATGCCTGCAGAGTCACTGAAGAAATCTGCACATTAAAGTTAGTTAGTCTTTGCCTTAGATCAAGCACCCAGCTGGTCAAATGGCAGGCAAGTGGGGAGAATTTCTACTGCTGACTGATAAAGAAGTTTGCTAGCAGACGACAAACTACAGAGAATGCTCACCTTTAAAAACATCTGTCTGTTCGTGTTTTTCAATTTCCTTCTAGATTTGGGAGAGCAAAACCCAAGCAGAATTAATTCAGTTCTTAGCACAATGGTTTACAGCAGTTCTTAATGCACTAAAAACAAAACAACACAGTTATATGATGTTACTGACAGATCTAAGATAAAATGTGTCCTGGAAATGTTCCAGTATGTTAAGAGATTGATCACCACAAGTAATAATTTTCTTTGGAACCTTTTATCTCAGTAAGGACAGAACATGTTGCAAACAAAACAAATCCATCTTTCTAAATCATATTACTGGAAAATGTATCAGTGAAAAACAGAAGACAAATGGACGCACAGCTAAAGAGCACAATAAAACCCATCTGTGGTAGTTAAATGGAAGAGACTAACCAGTTTTGCCTGGTTAAATAAAATTGAATGCCAGGTGTTGCAATTAACTTTTGTCCTTTTAAAATGCAGTTTGAGGTATTTCATGTCCTGATAAGCATTTTGCCACAACAACCCTGTCCCTGAATTATACTGCCTGCATGAGGTGGTAATAGAAAAGATAAAATGTTCAGCAGGGCCAAAAACATTAAAAGTGTATGGGGTATTTCCTGACTCTGCATCTAATGATGTGCTTGTAATTTCTACTCTTCTCTCGCCTATGCCTCCAAACTTTCAATCTTCCTTTATGATTGAGTATGATTGGAGAAAGGAAGGAATTGGAAAATCCATTTGGCCAATGATGCCTATTTCTCTATGAATGATGTGCATGGCAAGGTGTCTAGCACACCAACACTAAGGAGAACCCCATTTTCTACAAGGATATAAGATTACACAGTATGAGGAATTCTTCATTGTGTTCTATAAAGGTTCCTCTGTACTACAGCACTGCATATGCAAAAAGGCCTAGCCTGTCTTTCAGAGTCATTGTTTTTAATTTTTAATTTAACTTCAACTTTAATTTGTTTCTAAAGTTTTAGTCTTATTTGTGCTTCTGCAAACTGTTAGAAGTATCATAGATTATTGCTGTTTCTCAGAAGGCAGCACAACACGAGCCCTATAGATTAATACTGGGCAGAGTTTTTGATTCAAAGGAAAAAAAAGTGTATTGCAGCATGAAGGAGCACTCATACACAACTGTTTGCGATTCCTTCTTTCCTATGATCATGTAACTGCCTTCTGCAGCTGCAATGTAGCCACAGATGTGTTTGCTTTAAAGAGATTCAGGCAGGTGCTGTGTATATGCTGAGTAATTTCATCTGGACCAAACTTTTGTTCTGTAGCATTGGTAGAAAAGCAAGCTCCTCCCTGCCACCTTCCTTGACTTTAAGTTTGTTTTTGATTTAACATTGGGAGTTTAATTGTGGGACAATCTCAATAACTGCAATAGGCAGGTGTTTACCATTGATGATGATGATGATGATGATGATGATGATGATAATAATAATAATAATAATAATAATAATAATAATAATAATAATAATAATAATAATAATAATAATAATAATAATAATAATAATAATAATAATAATAAAGTTGGAAGGGACCTTGGAGGTCATCTAGTGCAACCCCCTGCTCAGGCAGGAAACCCTATACCATTTCAGACAAATGGCTGTCCAGTCTCTTCTTAAAAACTTCCAGTGTTGGAGCATTCACCGCTTCTGGAGACAGGTTGTTCCACTGGCTAATTGTTCTAACTGTCAGGAAGTTTCTCCTTAGTTCTAGGTTGCTTCTGTCCTTGTTTAGTTTCCATCCGTTGCTTCTTGTCCTACCTTCAGGCACCTTGGAAAATAGCTTGACTCCCTCTTCTTTGTGGCAGCCCCTAAGATATTGGAACACTGCTATCATGTCTCCCCTTGTCCTTCTCTTCATTAAACTAGACATACCAAATTCCAGCAGACGTTCCTTATATGCTTTAGCCTCCAGTCCCCTAATCATCTTTGTTGCTCTTCTCTGTACTCTTTCTAGAGTCTCAACATCTTTTTTACATCGTGGTGACCAAAACTGGATGCAGTATTCCAAGTGTGGCCTTACCAAGGCACTGTAGAGTGGTATTAATACTTCACGTGACCTTGATTCTATCCCTCTGTTAATGCGGCCTAGCACTGTGTTGGCCTTTTTGGCAGCTGCAGCACATTGCTGGCTCATATTTAAGTGATTGTCCACTAGGACTCCGAGGTCCCTCTCACAGTTACTACTATTGAGCAAGGTACCCCCTATACTATACCTGTACATTTGGTTTTTGTTGCCTAAATTCACCATTGAATTTCATTTTGTTAGATAGCACCCAGGGTTCAAGTCTGTCCAGATCCTCCTGTATCCTAAGCCTGTCTTCTGGAGTGTTGGCCTTTCCTGCCAGCTTGGTGTCGTCTGCAAATTGTTGATGAAGATGTTGAAGAGCACTGGGCCCAGAACAGAGCCCTGGGGCACCCCACTACACACTTCCCTCCATGTAGATGGGGTTCCATTGAGGACCACATGCTGAGTACAGCCGTTCAGCCAGCTACGGATCCATCTGGTGGTGATGCTGTCTAACCAACATTTTTCTATCTTATCAAGTAATAGGTTGTGATCTACTTTATCAAATGCCTTACTGAAGTCCAAGTAAATTATATCCACAGCATTCCTCTCATCCACTAATGTTGTCACTTGGTCAAAGAATGCAATAAGATTTGTCTGGCATGATCTGTTTTTGACAAACCCATGTTGGCTTTTAGTAATGACTTTGTTTGCCTCTAGGTGTTCGCTGATTCATTGTTTGATTATATTTTCCAGAATCTTCCCAGGTATTGAGGTCAGGCTGATAGGTCTGTAATTTCCTGGGTCCATTTTTTTCCTTTTTTGAAGATGGGAACTACATCAGCTCTTTTCCAGTCCTCCGGTAGTTCCCCAGTGCTCCAGGATCTTTGAAAAATATAGTTCAATGGTTCTGAGATCACATCTGCCAGTTCCTTGAGAACCCTGCGGTGTAATCCATTTGGTCCTGGTGATTTGAACTCGTCTAGGCTGGACAGGTGCTCATTTACTGTTTTCTTGCCTATCTTAACTTGCGTTTCTATTCTGTTTTTTATGGCACTATTTTTGGTAGGTTGGTCTGTTTTTTCTCCAACATGATTGGATGGATCATTCACCAATGGGTTATCTTAACCTTCCTGCTCCACGTGACTAAGTCTGAGTTTATAAATATCAGTACCACGCCATGTGCTCCCCAGTTTTTCGACTTAGTCTTCATGCTCCAAGACCAACTTTAAACTTTTATCAACTTTCTACTACAAATTATCAATTTCAACAAAGAATT
>NW_015386842.1:1379855-1385529 GCF_001527695.2 Protobothrops mucrosquamatus | reverse complement strand
GCCTGGAAGCCGGGGTATTATGATAAGGACGTACACACGTACGCATATCGCCTAGTCTCAAAACTGGGGAGCACATGGCGTGGTACTGATATTTATAAACTCAGACTTAGTCACGTGGAGCAGGAAGGTTAAGATAACCCATTGGTGAATGATCCATCATCATGTTGAGAATAGGCGTTCAGGTAAACAACGCCCTTTCCCTTTGTGTAAAGACAGATGCAAAAAACAAGTTAAATAGTTCTGCTTTCTCCCTGTTGCTTGTCACCTTCTTGCCACTTTCACCCACTAATGGTCCAATCATTTCCTTCACTTTTTTCTTGTATTTTACATGTTGAAAGAAGCTTTTTTGTTATTTTTGACTTTGGTCGCAAGCCTTAGTTCATTTTGAACCTTAGCTTTCCTCACTTCATCTTTGCAGGCTCGGGCTATTTGCTGATATTCTGACTTAGTTATATGCCCCTCTTTCCACTTTCTATACTTGTCCTTTTTATCTTTCAATTTATCAGAGAGTTCTTTATGCAGCCATGCTGGTTTCTTTCGAGAGCTGTTATTTTTCCTCTTTGTTGGTATTCTGCTGGACTGGGCTTTTATTATCTCACTTTTCAAAATTTCCCAAGCTTCTTGAGTTGTTTTCCCCTTGAGGATTCTCATCCATGGAATCCTTCCCAAGCCCTCTCTAGGTTTATTGAAATTATCTCTCTTTGTTGCTATATAAGCTACAAGAGACCTGCCTAAAACTTCGATTTATCCCAAAAGACTATCTTACTACCTCCATCATTGTTTCACTTCTATATCAGTCCCTGGTTGTGCTCCAGGACAGCGTCAATGTCTTTACTCTGAAATTAGCTTATAAGCCAACCTAATGCTCCTAGTATGCTGATGATGCACTTTTCCTATCCCAGGCACCAATTGAATTAGAACAAGTTTTAAGATCTCTTGTTGTCCACTGAAAAGATTCAGAGATAATGCTAAACTATGAAAGGTCAGTTGTAATGGTCTTTGCTAAGCCCCAAAGACTCTGTACACGGCAATTAAATTGACCAAATTGAGCAAGTCAAGATATTTAAATACCTTGGAATCATTTCTCAGGCCTCGGGAGAATCCCACATTCAAATTATAGACTTAGAATGTCCAGAAATCAGGTTTGGAATCTTTTACCAATACAGAGGTGATTAATTTATTAAATTTAATTTACAGACAACTCCCAACAGTGAAATCAAACAAGCGATGATTGCCCTTCTTGCTTAATAAATATGGACATTTTAGATTACAGTCTTCCTTCTCATCTCACATATTTTAGATCTAATCACTACTTTATAGCCAAGAATATAGATTTAATATGAATTACAAAGTTATAGTATAAGTACTAACAGAAATGGTTATTTTAGTATTAAGAGTGATCATATTAGCGGAATAACATTGTCTTATTCTGTTATTAGGTTGAACTCATATTCAACTCCAGTGTTTCTGATTTTAACTATTTTGTTTTAATCAATTTGTTGGGTTGTCCTTCCATGAAACAGTTCTTCCACTGTCAAGATACTGGCTGAAAAAGTCTGTGCCAAAAGCCAGGTGGGATTTTGGCAGGGGGCACATACAAGATAGGGCATTTGGAGCCAGCCTGGTGGTAAACACCCCCTGATAAACTCTAACTTGGCTTTTGATATGGACTTTTGGCTGCCAAAAGGACAACCTGCCATATTGATTTTGTCCTGCACAAAATGACAGCAAGAATTTAGGATCAATATTTCAGACTCAATTTTGGTCATTAGCTGAGGAGCACAGTATTAAATCAAAGTATTGTAAAGGTTTTCCACAGTTTGGAAACTGGGATGAAGTTTGAGTATCTTGCAGTATGATCAGGGGAGATTGACTGCTTAGGAAAATGTTGATAGGGAGGCATGACTGAGATTGTTGTATGTCCACGTCCAGAATAATTTCCATCAATATTCTCTTGGCTTCTTCATATTTTAGAAGCAGAAGAATTTTTGTGAAATTCTTAAAAACTATGTAGTTTTGGGAGGAACCCTCTGATATTTTTAAGATTTGAAACCCCAAACTAAACCTCTATAAGTAGGGAAGGCTACTTGCTACAATGATTTGCATCTGGCTTTTAAAAGGTCGTGTGGATGTTGCTGTGAAAGCTCTGAAACAGTATATCCTTGCTGTCTCTCATGGCATGAGTAAATGCTTCAGTTAGGCTTCCATCATGGTTTGACTGCATGATGGAAAATATCTGCCAAAAAGCCAGATTGCATCTGTTTCATTCTACTAGGGAGAGAGTAACTGTTTCTCCAAAATTACTACATTTGTATAGAAAAACTTTTCTGTTGAGTAACTTTTGATATTGTGTTTTGTGCCAATTTTTATCAGCTTTTACTTTATTTAAAAGAACTGCTAAGGTGACTTAGGACACTTGTGTGAGCTAAAATAAAGAGATGAATTCTGATTTCTGTATTAGTTGCATTTGATTCCTATTTTCCTGGTTGATTTCAGGAAAGAGAAAAAAGCATAAAAATTGTGATACTGAAAATCTCATTGTTCACCACTGCCTTCTGGGAAAAACCTTTAATTTTATATATTCCTAAAGAAAAATGTCTGAAAATTGTTTTGTTAGTTATATATATATACACACACACACACACATATACATATATACATATATATATACACACACACATATATACATATATGTATATATACATACACACATATACATATATACACAGTTTTGTGGAATTCTGCTGTGTCTAAGTCAGTGGATACTTGAGAAGTCAATTTATATGGATGTTATTGTGTGTGTCATTATACTTCGCATGCATCCTATTTGGTGAGATCAGCTAATAGCATGTTGACTTGCAAGATATTGTCTAGATTAGATATTCTAGCTTTTGTACAATATAGTTAGTCCTTGACTTACGACCACAATTCTCTGCAGTTGTTAAGTTAGTAACACAGTTGTGAATTTGGCTTCCCCATTGACTTTGCTTGCTAGAAGATCACAAAAGGTGATCACATGACCCCGGGGCACAGCAGTCATCATAAATACGAACCAGTTGTCAATAAATACGAACCAGTTCTCAAACATCTGAATATAAATCACATGACCATGGGGATGTTGTAAGGGTCCTAAGTGAGAAAAATTGTCATTTTTTTCAGTGCTGTTGTAACTTTGAATGGACACTAAACAAACGATTGTAAGTGAGGACTACCTGTAATGTGAGCATGCTTAGTGAAACTGAGCTTCGTTTGCACTTGGGACATATTTGATCAAAAGGTACCCATAGTGAATAGGGAATGCTGCAGGAAGTACAAATATAATTAAGTTGGTAATCTAGTCTGTATCTTTCTCTGTCTTATTAAAAAGTGTCATGCAACAGAAATCAGTATCTATGGGCCCATCTGGTTGATTGTGGCATACGGAAAAGTGTAACCTTTATTGTAAATGAAATAAATAGTACAGCACGAGTTAACAAATGAAATGAATGAACGTTTTGTGCCTCAGAAAACCCATAAAGGAGGTAGTTGGCGTCATGAATATTCACATTCTTTTGTAAACAGGGGATGCCATGTTGTTGGCTGAGAGACCACATGATTTGCAGTGACTGATATATGATGCAATATGAGGTGTGAAAGAGCAAGGTAGTTGTGACTGATGTAAGATAGGATTAACAATTGTACATAAATGGTGAAAACGTAAACAATAAGCTGTATCTTGTTAAAGGGTTTATTAAAGGTGGATGGAAAATTTTCAGATTTGCAAATATAGTACAGTAAAACTCACTGTTTTAGCTGACCCCAAGCATAGATGTTGTAAGGTTCCTAACAGTTGTATACCCAATCATCCATTTGAAATAGTTTAACAGTTGTATACCCAATCATCCCTTTGAAATAAAGGGCATTCTCAAGTAAAGTAATCTGGGTGAGTAAGTTAAATTTGCATTCACTTTGTCTTAAATTTAAAATGTCTCTAGAAATTCCACAATGATGTGATAACACAAGTGACAGCTTCCTCAGTAACATGTTTCCATATTTATCAGGCATTGTACACATATGACTGTGTATCATCCAACCCATCCACTGCGATCATCAAGTTTGCAGATGACACCACCCTGGTGGGTCTCATTACAGGTGGAGATGAGACAGCGTACAGGGGGGAGGTACAAAAACTATCCTCATGGTGCCTAGAGAACAACCTGCACCTGAACATTGGCAAGATGAAGGAGATGGTGCTAGACTTCCAGAGGAAAAGAGAGGAACCTGCCCCACTTTACATCGGAGGGGACTGTGTGGAGAGAGTTCAAATTCCTGGGAGTCTACCTCTGTGAAGATCTTACCTGGAAAACTAAAACAGCCCAGGTGGTCAGAAAGGCCCAACAAAGACTCCACTTCCTCAGAGTTTTGCGGAAGAACAGGGTAGAACGATGACTCATGACCTTCTTCTACTGGTCTACTATTGAAAGTGTTCTCACATATTGTATTGTGGTTTGGTATGCTGGCCTGACAGCTGCGGACAGGAAGGTATTGCAGAGGGTGGTGAGCATGGCACAAGACATTGTGGGCTTTTCCCTGACTCCACTGGATGACATCGCCAGGGCCTGTTGCCTTGGCAGAGTAAGGAAAATTCTCAGGGATGACTCACACCATGGTTGGTACCTTTTTACTCTCCTACCATCGGTAGGAGATACAGAAACGTAGCCAGCCGTACCAACAGGCTGAAGAACAGCTTTTATCCATGGCCTGTTAGGCTTCTGAATGGGACATAACTTTATAACTTTATGCATGGCAGACTTGTGAGGCTGGCGTGATGTGCAATTAGTTCACAGGGTGAAATAAGTTGGGGGTTTGTAGTCACCGTGAGTTTGTGGTGGGGGGGCACAGAGGGAGGCTCAGCCAATTTCACTGTATACATGTTATACTTTGATAATAAAGGGTTTATTTATTTATTATTCTGCAATAATGGGTACTCACTGTCCCCAAATATCCATTAAAATGATGTTTCACGCTTGGTGGATACTTGGTGGAACTGAAGAGGAGGAAATTGAGAACTTTTTTAGTGGGATGTTTTAACAAATTTTTAGGGGGTATGGGGAGGGCCAGGGGGGGCATGGGGGATGCCTCTCTGGGGCCAAGGCCGGGCCTGTCTGAGGGGCGCGGCGTGGGAGTGGAGGGGGAGGTGGTTGGGGGGTCAAGAGAGGGTGGTATGATTAGTACGGTCAGTGGGAGGGGCAGATATGGCGGGAGCAGAGGACCATATCGGGTTTGGGGAGCACGCACACGCTGTTTACAAGCGTGTGAGTGCTCCGGTCCTCAGGGCTCCACTCGGTCTCCAGGGAACTTAGATCCTTGGGCCCGGGTTCATCGGCTGATGTTATGCAATGCCAGGTCAGTGGTGAACAAAGCCCCCCTCATTCAAGATCTTATTCAAGAGGGGGGTGAGGACCTGGCAGGTATCACCGAGACCTGGCTGGGTATGGAAGGGGGAGTGCCCCTCGTTGACATCTGCCCGCCGGGTTTCCAGGTATTCCATCAGCCAAGGACCCGGGGTAGGGGCGGTGGGGTAGCGGTCGTTATAAGGGAGAATCTATGTCCGAGGGAGACCACTGTGCCTCAGATAGATGGTGGAGAGTCCCTCCTTGTGAAGTGGGGGCAGGGGGTTCAAGTGGGCCTGTTG
>NW_015386842.1:1375932-1377765 GCF_001527695.2 Protobothrops mucrosquamatus | reverse complement strand
AGCTGCCCCCAGAGATCCGGGTGATTCCGGATCTCCCCTCCTTCCGCCGCGCCCTCAAGACATGGCTGTTTCAGCTGGCAGGACTGGCCTAGGGATATTTTAAATGGGATTTTAATCAATTTTTAAAATATGAAAAGGCCTATTTAAATATATCTTTTAATTTATTTTAAATTTTGTATATTTGTATTAATTGTTTTGTTTTAACTGGCTGTAAGCCGCCCTGAGTCCTCCAGGAGAAGGGCGGGATATAAATACAATAAACTCTAAACTCTAAACTCTATGTGTTTTGTTACAAGGAATGCATGTCAAAAGAAGCAAAATATGCTTTTTTGTTGAATAGTACAAAGTATAACAGCAAAATGAATGGTACTTAAGAAGTATATATGACAAATCAAGGAGGCACAGATGTGGGAATTAATAGACAGATGCTGAATGATTGTGGGATGAGGATAAAAGTGAACAATTACAACAAAATAATTATATTGAAGTGCTTTGATCATGTACAATGAATGAGAATGAATTCAAAAGGAAGGAAAAGACAGAGTTGTGAGGTGAGATGTTCAGAGGAGAAATTGTAGTATACATGGTATACAAACTAAAATAGTATGAAAAGACAGAATGGTGAAATATGGTGAATGTTGGTATAGATTTTGTGTGGTTATCTTTATTTTTCCTATTTCATGCCTTTAATAATCTTTGTTTAGGGTTACTTGCCCCTATTCTTTGCTGCTTAATATTCTTTATCCAAAAATGGAATAGCTTGATAAGTATCTATATAATGTATGTATGTTTTTGTGTATAATTTAATATATAAGAAACTTCTTAGAAAAAGGGATAGTTGAGTATTTTACATGAAGCATATGTTCTTTTATAAAACTGATCCTTCTTATCTATAAATTTTTAATAGTTTAAGTTGTGAAGTATAACATTGTTTGCATAGAAAGATAGGATATTCTTTGAATAAATAAAATAAAAGAATGAGACATGCAACAAAGTGTTTGCAGAATTCAAGGCATCCTCTTTGGTGTTCTTATTATTCAATGTTCGCCTTTTTTCAGGATATTCCAATCCAACATTCCTTTTTACCATCCCTTATGGATATGTTCATTCACAATCTACAGCCATTGAATAAATAATCTTCACTGGGTTGCATTTGATGCATTTTTAGGTATTTTCTAATACAAATTATTATTTTCCCCAAACCTGGGTTATTTCAACCCAGCTGCTACCCCTTATTCTCTGTTTAATCCAAGCAACTACCATCCCTGTTGAACTTCAGTGATACAGAGAATTCTATAGAGAGTAGAACCCTTTGTCACTTCACAATATATTATTCATGTGGATAATATACATTCTTAAAATCTTCTGCACTGAATCTGTTTTGGAATACTTTCTTATTGTTTTCACACCAGTGGAATGTTTGTTTTTTTTATAAGAAATTTTATTTATTTTTTCCATCATAAAAAACAATCATAAGTAAACACAATAACCAATCAAAAACCCCCCACCCACCCCCGGACTTCCCAAACCTAATCCCAGGATAATATTCATATAAAAGTAAACAAATACTAATATCTCTAACTCCACAAAGTATCTTAATCTACAAGAAAGGATAGAAAGAGTAAACAAACTTTAAAAAATCTAGAAACCTAAATTATATTCTACCACTCTATGTTTCTTTTGAATATAAACAATCCATCTTCTCCATATTGATAAAAATTGTTCGTTCGAATGGTTCTTCAAATAAGCCGAAATCTTTGCCATTTCAGCAAGATACGAAACTTTCAATCTCCAGTCTCCCATCGTGGGCAGAATTGGGCTCTTCCAATTTTG
>NW_015386842.1:1350120-1374205 GCF_001527695.2 Protobothrops mucrosquamatus | reverse complement strand
AAAGACTTATAATAGATTGCTGTCAAACCATCTGTACCAGGGGCTTTACCAGCTTTCAATTGTTTAATTGCATTTAAAATTTCATCTGCAGTAATCTCTTCATCCATAAGTTTCTGTTGATCTGATGTAAGTTTATATATAGATGAAGATTGTAAATATTTATCAATATCCTCAGTTTTTATAGTCCCAGAAGCATATAGATGTGAGTAGAACTCTGTAAATGCTTTTTTAATCAATTCTTGTTGATATACCTCACGACCCTTAACCACAACTTTAGGTATAAGTCTGGCTTTTTGTCTTTTGCGTAATTGGTAAGCCAACCATCTCCCTGGTTTATTTGCATTAGCAAATGTATTATGTTTAATATACTTCAAATTGGCGGCCACCTGATCAGCAATTAACATATTAAATTGATCTTTAAGCATTTTAATAGAAGCCTTCAAATTGATATCCGTTGGTCGCTGAGATAATAATTTTTCTTTGATCCCAATTTCTTTTTCCAAGTTTAGTCTACTCTGAATTTGCTTACGTTTATGTGCATTATTCATAGAAATTAGCAAGCCCCTCATGTAGGCTTTACTGGCATCCCAAACAATATGTATAGGAGTGTCCTTATTCAAGTTGAGTTGGAAAAATTCTTCCATGTATTCCTTCAAGACTTTAACCTTGTCCTCATAGTTAAACAAATTTTTATTTATTCTCCAGGATTTCCTCTTCTTTTGTTGACCAATCTCTATCCATACTATACTGTGATCAGACAAAGTTCTAGGAAAATTTTTGGTTTTGTTACAGTCAGTAAGCAGGTCAGTTGATATCAAAACAAAGTCAATCCTTGAGAAAGACCAGTGGAATGTTGTAAAGGAATTATGTAAAAGGGCTCAGGACTATGTCAATCCATGAGCAGGATAACTTTTCAAAACCAGAACAGGAGCAAATTTGGGTGTCAGGAAAGAAGAAAAGAAAGACTAATTTGGAAAATGAACTGGATTGGGTCGGGAAAAAAATACCCAACCAATTTCCCCAAATGCATCCTATGGGTGAGGCACTTGGGCATTGGCTGACTGTACCAGTCTTAAGTACCAGTTTTTCCTCCTGGTCAGATGATTCAAGGCAGAGCTGCTATTAATGGATTGGCCAGCATTCCAAAAGCAATCTATACTTACTTTCATCACCTTGTTGGGAAGGATGACTACTTGTTTCATCCTAAGTGGTAGTGAGATTGTAAACTTGCAATGGGGTGGAGCTGCATTGTGTGTTAGGCTGGTACCTCTGACTGCCAGTATAACCTGGGTGACTTTTGGCACTCACTAAAGTGTCTTATTCTTATAAACCAAGGTTAATAACATCCTCTCAGTTTTACAAATGGGCCATCTAGCATGAAAGGTTTGAGGAGGTCTAAATATAATTATGGATTCTCTGAGAGTTTTGATTTTATAAAAAAAGCTAGATCGCCTTCCTAAGATGAGAAATGCTCCACACAATTTCTGCAGAACTGTTTATTTTTTAATTTATTTTGTTGTTTTAATAGTTTCCTTTAGAAAAAAAAATAGAAATATAGTAATTAGTGTAAGTCTATATTTGAGTGATAATGGAGTGATCAAGCAGCAGGCAGCATGGATTGATCTCTCTGTTTAGCTATGGATTAACTGTTAGGTATAAAAATCTGATTTGTAGATGCCCACAATATGAAATAATTTAGAATTTGACTTCCGGTTTTGCGCAATAGCGACCAGTTGCAGGCTTGCGGGTTCTCCGCACCACCGTGGCTAATTTCGCCCTGCCAGGGGACCCTAAATGAATCTAACTTACCCCGGAGAGGCAGCAAAGAAAGAAGGGTGCCCCAGAGATCCTGGAATGATGGTGGTGATTCCGTTCAACTTGGGGAAAGTCTTCTAACCCAACAGGAGAAAGGCTGGCTGTACTTCATCGACCAGCCCAAGCTACTTGCAAACAAAGACCAAAAGTAGCTAGCACAACCATAAACAGCATGCTTGAAACTGGGTGAGGAATTTGATCTTCTCTTTTCTATTCTATATTTAATTTCCTAGAAAAGATCCCCGAGAAGAAAAATACCTCCAAAAGAGAAGGAGGGGGATTTATACTAACAGATGCATCCTATGGGTGAGGCACTTGGGAAGTGGCTGACTGTACCAGTCTTAAGTACCAGTTTTCCCTCCTGGTCAGATGATTCAAGGCAGAGCTGCTATTAATGGATTGGCCAGCATTCCAAAAGCAATCCTATGGGTGAGGCACTTGGGCAGAGAATTAATCTTTTTATGGAGGATCAAAATATATGAAAATGAAATAAATATAAAACCTGAAAATTAAAACTTAAATCTGGATAAATCTAAAATTTTTGAATGGTTAAGAGTCTCATTCTAAAGATAATTGTTTATTTTGGAAATTGAAAAACAAATAGATGCCGACACCTAGTGGTGGATGAAGACTATGAACCTATGACTTTAATATAAGACTTGGCAAAACCTGGGAAAAACTAATCTGTGTTTGTGACCTTCAAAGCTTTAATAACAAAGAACAGCTGTGACAAAAAAAGACAATAATCTGAGCAGTAGACAAAGAGAATTATAAATTTCAGGGAAAAAATCTTTTTTGAACTATTTGGATTACAAATATCTATTTAATCGGGACTGTAAAGCTATTTGCAGAGAAAAGAAAAGAAAGAAAAACTCAAATTCTTGGCCATCATGGATCAAATATTATATTGATGTGATTATTATTTTTAGGAATATTAGGAAAATATATATTTAATTGTTATCTATCAAAACAATGATTGTATTGTATTAACTGTATTAATTGTATTAACTCAATGTTTGAAAAAGAGCATATTTTGGGGAAAAGAGGAAATCAATTAAAATCATTATGTGGATTATGGATTATAGAAATCAATCGTTAGTGATTGTTTTACAAATGTAAACCCAGACAACACACTGTTCACCAATTATTAAGTGATTTATGTTTTAAAAAAGCAATAAAATATATTACAAAAAAAAATAATAATTTAGAATTTATGGCTATAATGAGAAACCTATCATGTATTCATTCTGTGAGATATTATTTCCTATGTACAAACTATTTGAATTATAGTATATTATATATTTGATAATTCATTGGTCTCAGAATACTTAAATCTGTTATACAAGCAATGTGTGTGTATGTGTGTGTGTGTGTGTGTGTGTGTGTGTGTGTAATTAATTAATTCTCAGAAGAGACTGGCCTGGTGAATGAATTAAATCAGAAAGCCCTGTAAGTCCAAGAAAGCAAATCAGAAATCAGAACTTAAGACTTTTCAAATTTTGGTAAAAATATGGGATTTTTTTTCAAAAAAATATTTTTATTTTTGAATTGGAGTAATCTACTTATTGCACTGGTTTAACTCAACTTCTGTATAAGTTATTTGCTGCATAATTTGGAGCCTGCAGTAGAATACTCTGCTTAAAGTAGTACAGGGGAAATATTTCAAAAATATATATCAGTGAAACTTTTGTGTGTCTTGACCCCTTCAGGCTGGAATCAATTGCTTAGGAATTTTAAGGTTATAAATCCAGCATGCAAAGGCATAGTCATAAATACAGTCCAAGTTCAATAGTGTTCCTACCAATAACCAAAGTTCACGGAGCAAGGCAGCATCCATCATATGAAACAAGCAAAGGTTGAAGTTTCAAAGCTTTATGACAAGGACTTGATATTGCAAGAACATGTTTCATAATAAAATACATGACATAAAAGTTTGGGGTATCTGGGAGAATTGTTCTGGTGCTAACGTGCACTTACTGCAGGTGGGACTTTAAATAAAATGAACTTTCTTTGGATTTTGGCATTTCATTAACTTTATTAAAATCCAGGGAGACCCCAAGAGCCAATTCCAATTGAAGACAAGGAGCAAGAATGCCCTAGGATCTTCAGACATGTCACTGTTACTATAGCAGAGTGATTTAATAAGTGTCACAGTAAAATCTATTTTACTTTATAACTTAGAAATATCTGCATACAAGAGGAAACTAAAAAAACAAATCGATCTGAGAGCATCACAGCCACATTTCCATAATTTTCCATAATTCAAAGCCTTGATACAGAAAATATTATAAACTTATATTCATGCAAGGTAGGAATTATATATCATTTATATTCAAATATGTGTCAGTATAATGATAGTGAAAGAGGCAGTCAGTTAGGTAGGTATTCAGTATAACTGATGCTTCATGGAGAAAATTCAGTAAACAAATCTTTCTATTAAATCCAGGTTGGAAATCCACTGAGCACAGAGACATACTATTGAGGCAAATTTTTCAGCCCCCTGAAGGAGAAAACCACAGTCCTCTCTATCAAAGGTTAATTTTAATCTATCATAAGTCTTGTCTTTTCCCATTAGGGAGTACCCACAGCCATGCCACTGAGAATTTTGGAATAATTACTGTTATTTCTGGTTTTATAAACTTAATTTATATGACTTTGAAAGAAGAAACCCTCAACGATATTAAGATGTTATAAAATGGTAATATTCATCTACAATAAATAAGTACTTAGAACATTGCATATGGTTATATAAAGTTTGTTAGACGAACATCTTTTAAAAATTGATTTGCAATAGGTAAGTGTGATTGTGTCCCAAGGCAACAGGAAGCTTTAGAAAGATGCTCCACAACCTCACAATCAATGCCTGGATAATATAATGAGAGAAATCATCTTGCCATGCTTCAGATGCAGTAAAGGGTGTAATGTCTACATGAGCATTGACAGACATAAAGATCTCCTGCCTAATGCATGGGGTTTTGTGAAGCTTCAAATGGGTGATTTAATTAGTAGGACAAGTCAATTAAATCACCCCTTCAAATCCAATCAGGTGCATCTGAAGTACTTTGGAGAGATTTGAAGGCAATTCCGAAATTCAATGAGTTGTTCAATGCTTCTGGCTTTGCAGCATTTCAGGTGCTACATGGACAAAGCTGAAAAGGCAGTTGTGACTTTGATAGCAATGTGAGTAGGCAATCAATGGATTTTATCACCCCTGCAACCTCTGATTATCAGCTTTGGTGGGCTGGCTGTCCTTTTGGTGCTTTTCCTTTCCACAATCTGTACGGACAGATTCATTTGGAGACAAAGAGAGGAAGAGAAATGGAAGGATAATTTTATTCTGCTATTCTTTTTATCTCTAGTTGAACTGGAGAGCATTTCAGATTCAATTTCCAAAAGGAGTGTTTTTGAGTATGAGAACATGGAACTGATAACTGTTTGCAACAAATCAATGTATTTTCCTGTGATTGTATGTTTATGCTGTGGAATTCTAGAAAACACTAAACTATTTTAGATAGGTACCATATTTATCTTCATATTTATCTTCTGGGGACTAAATCTAAAGTACAGAACAGCCCTAAAATCGACTTAACAGCCTTATGTAACTTAGTGCCCAGATATCTATGGGACCAACTATTCCTGAAGATTAAGTAGGGGAGGCTTGCTCTGGGTCTTAGATTATTATTTGCAGGGTCCCAGAAGGAGTCAAATTTCTTGACTTCTTTGGAATAATTTAGCTCCTGAAATCAGAATAAGTCATAGATTTTCAAATGTTTGTGACTGTTCATTTTGTGATATTATTCTACTATTTTAATATTAAATATTAATATTTGATATTTAATATTGCCATGAGAATGAAATCTATGTCCTGCTGGATTGGAGTGGCATATGAAATTCTGTAAATAAATGACTAAAAAAAGAAATACTTTTCTCTTGCTTGGATGAACTTAATTTTGTCTTTCAATCTGTTTCTCTGACTTGTAGTATAGTCCTTTTTAGTTTTAAGTGCCTAATCTGCCTGCAGTTATTCAGTTCTTTAAGTATACTCTTAAATCTGGTTCATTCATCACTCTTTGTGTTTGTGCATGTGCGTGTATTCATGTTTTCTTTCTTTCTCTTTTATCTCTGTCTTGTCTTCTATTGATTTCTTTGATGTAAATACATATTCTTGCATCAAAATGGAATATAAATTGCACTAAAAGCAGAAAGGCCCAAGTTCTACTCTACACAAAGCCACAGAAGCTCATTGTGTGACTTTAAGACAGTGGTTTTCAAAGCTATTTGCTGGAAAATGTGTATCATCCTTTACTCACTTCTGCTATCTTTGCAAAGAAAAGAAACTATTTCATGTATTTAGTGTAATGAAAAACTTGAAGGTATCTTGATGAAGCATTGCAGAGTTAATGTTCTGTATTTGGTTTGTCATTGCTATTTTCTCATTACATTCTGCCAGAAAAGTGGGGCAGGATCTGTATACTTCTTTTTAGAACCTAGATAGGTAGGTCCTATATTTGATCAAATTTAATGTTTGAATTTGTTCATGTGGAATCTTCCATTTTCATATCTTGAATTCCAATTCAGATTATTGGATCTTGTCTGATTTTCATGCTTCTATTCATATCATTCAGATATCAGCAAATATGCTCTTTGTTCACTAAGGTTTATTTTATTCATTTTTTGTTGCCTTCTTATTCCACCTTTATTACTTTATAAGTATCTCAAGGCAGCGAACATACATAATACCCCTTCCTTTTGCTATTTTCCCACAACCATAAGGTTAAATAATGAGTTGTTTGCTAGTCAAGGTGAGGTGGTTCACAGAAAGAGCGCCGACGTACAGCACAAGATATTGGATTGCTAATATGCTAATATGTCATTAAAAAACCTCTGGAGGAGGTTCTTTTCTATATTAAACTGGTCTTTGTGGTCCCTATTGTTTTTATTTTATAATTAAGAAATCATCAAACATACATTATAAGCCATCTTTTTTTCTGAGATAACAAAATAATTTTTTTTAAAAAAAAACTCATAACCTTTTATTGATGGCTTGTTTCACTGAATATTCTTCTGATATGATAAAAAAAACCCTTGAGGTCTTTTAATTAAAGGCACTATAAATAATAATCTTTTAGTTGAAAAATACATTTCAAGTAAGAAATACAAAATGGCTCTGAAGTTTAGATGACTTCATAGTAGCCTGCATCAGACTGCATTATTTGAGGCTCCAAACAGTGCATCAGACTGCATTCTTTGAGTCTGCATTAAAATATATATTATCACAGAAAAATATATTATCTAGGTCACAGAATGTATTTTATTTTCATTGGGAATCTGCATTAGTACCAAATATTGTAATATGCTATGGTTCAGAGTATTTACAAGGTAGCAAATTGTCTATATATAATTGCTACAAGCAAATTGGGTTGAGACAATGCGAGTTTTGCGATTTTGAATTGAGGCAATATTGGAATCAATGAAGGAGAATATTTGTAGCTCAGGGTTGAAATGAGGGGTCCTTGGTGCTCTCTGAGCTTGCTTGTTTTCTTGCAGATATTGGAATCAATTTAAATAGAACTTGTGATGCTGAAATAAACAGACTGAATGTAAGTATTTGGTTCATTTGACAAATAGAGGCATAAATCAAATCCATATGCATAGGAGATTCCCAACTTGGATATTGAAAATACTTGTTTCAGATTATGCAGAGTTTTAGTTGAAATAAACTGGTAGTCTACCAACTCTGGATCAAAGTGTACAATATGCAGAATAAGAACAAAGTTCTGTAGACAGACATAAGTTTTCACCATGGATTTATAATCAGAGTCCCAACATTTATTGAATATTTAATCCAGTGGACAGCATCTGTGAAAACAAGAACTGAATATGAATATTGTAAGGTAACATCATCAATTGTATTTATATAATTTACATAAATAAAGTATAGAGGTTTGTAAGTATTGGATTAGCACAGGGAAGACCCAGCCTCAAATACTCCCTTAGTTCTGGAAAAAGTTACAGATGACTTTGGAACAATCAGCCATATTTCCTCTCTCAGCTCACCTTTCTTCACAAGGTGACTCTTCAGGAGAAAATTGAATTTTTTTTAAAATTGAAAAATTATTTAAGCCACACTGGAGGTCTTTCCCAAAAAATGAGATGGAAACCAGAAAATTAATGAAGCAAACAATTTTATTTATTTTGCTCAATAGGCTCCGATTAGACATATCCAAAACCTGAAAAACAACAAACAAAAATATAGAAGATGGAAGACAAATGCATTTGCTTGCTATGAAAGGAATGAGATGGAAAGAACTGTTAATATAATTAGCACACTGATCTTGTTTAGTAATAAGCATAAATGCTTTTTTATTAACTTCATTTCAAAAAATGAAAGAAGGCATATATGACACATATAATATAAATGTATTTCTACAGTGTGCTGTATCAGTGAAATCCAAGTTTAATTTATTCAATTACTTTTTATGTAATGGTTTGAATGAAAAAAGACCATTCATAAATAATAGGAAGCAAAGCTGAATAAATCTAATAAAATACATCAGGGTAGGCTTTTAAAATATAATATGAAGTTTGACTTTCAAAACTGGTGACTGCTTGATATTCTTACCCAAACCCAATTCTATTGTAAAATTATTTCTAGAATGCAAACAAATGGGGTTTGCAGTAAAATGCTGCAGAGTGGGGTGCTGTTGTTTATATTCTAGGGCAGGACTGTCCAATCTTGACAACTTTAAGACTTATGGATGTCAACTCGCAGAATTCCCCAGCCAACATTGGGAAGTCCATAAGTCTTAACATTGCCAAGGCTGGACACCCCTGTTCTAAAGACTCAGCCAAGATTCTTTTTCATTCAGTTCCATTTTTTTCCTGGCAATTTCATGGCGCTATCAAACTCCAACTTTCTTGGCTCATATTTTTTTGCATGTATTTTGTTTCCCCACCAAATGATAGCATATTAGAAAGATTGCCAAGATCCCTTAATAAACTTCTGAAGTCAATGAATTTGACATTGCCAATACAATCCTATCTGCATTTACTTAGAACTAGATTCCACCAAGTTTAATGAGACTAAGTAAAGTAACTAAGTAATGTGTCAAGTGATTTGATGCCTGACTTTCCCACATTTAATCCAAGCATTTTAATTAGCACATTACCAAATACAAATTGCCCAGAAATTTTACTCATATGTGACTGTCATAGTTCCAGACATCTTGGATAACAGCTATCTTTTAACAAGTTATTTCAAGATAGTTCTGTATATTTTGAACTGGAATCATTTTCTCCAGATTAATTCAGATTTCTTTTGTTTTCTCCTTCCTTATTAAGTATTTATTAATAATTATGTATTACTTCTCTTCAATTGTCTTTTTCTTTTTTCTTTTTAACAAATTTTATTGAATGTACAATTTAAAAACAAAAATGGACATACTTCAACTTTCCTGACTTCAACAGTGCTGTTAGTATTACCTTATGTTACAGAAAGAAAAATAGAAACTTAAAATATATTCTTTAACAGGACAAAGTATAACAAACTGTGCGTGCAACATCTGTAAAAGTTTTGCTAAACCATCTTTCAATCATCAGCAATTATATTTACATATCTTTCAGTTGTGCCCTAATGTAGGTACTAATAAGAAGTCCTTATTAGTCAATCGATAATCGCCTCAGCGATCCTCCTTATCTCTAACCAATCGTACAAATTTTTCCAAATTTCATAATACTCTGTTTCAGTTTCATTTTTAATCTCTAGAGTTAACCTGTCCATTTCAGCGCAGGATAAAAATTTATTTATTATTTCTTCCTCAGTGGGGGTTTCCTTTCCTTTCCATTTTCAATTGTCTTTTTCATGTAAGTAATGTAAAAATATTCTTCTTAAGCCTCACATAATATGCTTCTCTGGTTAAATAACTATGGCAACGTATAACTGGAGAAACGGTCGGGGGCCATCTTAGAAATAACTACTTTATGCAAGAGAATGTGACAAAGTAGATGAAGAGAAAAGAATAAAATATATAGCTGAATGTGAGGATAATTCCTGTACCTGAAATCTATTTAGGTGTTTTTCATATTTGTGATCAGAATGTGATCTGATGATACTGAAATGCATTATTACTTATTTTATACACTAAAATAAATAAATAAATACCAATATTTTATGGTAATGTGATCTTTTCTAGAGAGAAACTATGAGATTTGATTAGACCATATATGTAAAATATGTGATGATAATGATGAAGCTGATGTTTTATTCAGTTTTTATTTATTTTAGATTAAAGGACAGAATGACAAATCCTGCGTGAAAACCTCTAGGGTAAGGTGACTTCTTGCCTACCTGCCTACCTGCACAACATTATAGACAGATATATTCATAAGATATGTATCTGCAAGCATACCATTAGGCTGAGCCAATAAACCATGGTTTTCTTTCTTTCATTTCTCCATTCCAATTGCCCATTAGGGTTGAAATAACTATCTAATCTAATCTAATCTAATCTAATCTAATCTANATATAATATAATATAATATAATATAATATAATAATATAATATAATATAATATAATATAATAATATAATATAATATAATATAATATAATATAATATAATATAATATAATATAATATAATATAATATAATATAATATAATATAATATAATATAATATAATATAATATAATATAATATAATATAATATAATATAATATAATAATATAATATTATAATAATATAATATTATACCCACACATACACACACATGATATTAATTATAGTTAAAGTTTACAATTCCAAAATAGAAGATGCGTGTTTTTGGTGCTCAATTATCATATCTAAAAAAAACAATTTTATTATTCAGTTAAAATCAGACAGCTTGTACATTTATCCTAATTAGGAAGCTGACAGATTGTTCTTATACTTGCTTCATTGCAAGTAAACAGCATTCATTCATCCAGAGTCTGCCATTTCATACATTAAAAAAAAACAACCCACCTGGCTGGTTATTTTGGAACATTTACTACATATTGTTCCACTCCAAACAGATTTTGCATGTACCAGGTAATTATTTTGAAAATACATTTTAAACTGTTATTTTCCTAAGGGTTGTAATTATAGTATCTCCATTAATGTCAACAATGCTTGGCTGCTGGGGTGTTTAAAAGGTGCATAAATACATTAAAATACCCCCAGATGGAATATAACTACATTTTGAGTTTCTGCAAATATTCCAGGCAAAAGCTTGAGAAGGAGCATAAATGTCCTCAGTTCGCAGAAAAGGCAGAGTAGCAGAGTCAGCATTTAGAAAGTGATTTTATTTCCCATGCACATGAAATCAGGAAGATCTCACCAAAGCTTTCACTTAACTGCCTTACCCACAATTTTTCAAGGGCATGTCAGCTTGACACTCCTTTGTCTCATGCCTAGCCTATTACTAAGACCATCTGACTTGACATTTAACAAAACTTTGTTCTGTTCCGGCTTTCTCCTTCATCAGTTACTGCTGCCTGTTTATCTCTTGAAGACTCAACTAGCCAACAGTTAAGGGATGCTGAGGGTTGTAGGATAGCAATACTTGAAAAGCTACATTTTATTTATTACGTCATAGAAATAAATACTGTTAGCTAACATGATATAAAATCAATGCAAACTAAATTAGCAGCAATTATCTTGTCCATTGCACAAACAAAAATATATGATATCATCAAAACAGTAAAATAATTGAAATGGAAATGGGCTGGTCACATAGCAAGAAGAACTGATGGCAGGTGGACCAAGGTAGTCATAGAATGGATCCCACTTGATAAAAAGCATCCACAAAAGAGACCTAAAACAAGATGGATCGATCACATCAGCAAGTATTGTGGGCCCAATTGGCAAAAGAAAGCTCTGGACTATATTGGTTGGAAACATGCAGAAGAGGTCCTCATCCTGCAGTTGAGAGACAGTGCCTAAAATGATGATCTTGCCCATTAATAATTCTGAAATAAATAAGATTTAAAGAAACATCAGGTTCAGGAACAGGACTGCTCTGTTAGCTTTGTTTCAAATATTGAGCATACCATTGGACCGGGCCTGGGATATTAATAAATGATGGAATAAAACAAGTCTTTGTATGAGCATCTTTATACACATGCCAGGGAGTTTTGTTGCTGTGATAAAAAGTAGCTCAGCCTAGATGTTGAAATCATGGTAAGGAAATCTTTCAAAAAGATTTGGCCTTAATTACCTTGATATAAGACTATCTGGAGACTGACTTCTACAGTTTTCAAGATTATAGATTCACCCCTAATTGGCTGTGAAGATGGCTTTTTGAATTTTGTAATGCTCTCACTTCATGGCTTTGCCATCTCTATGGGATGTGCCACACATATGCTTTCATAAGGATTGGAACCCTTCTAAGAAATGAGTTTCAAATTATTTCCATAATTGTGATTAGAGGTGAGACTGGAGTACAGAGTACAGAGAAGAGCAACAAAGATGATTAGGGGACTGGAGGCTAAAGCATATAAGGAACGGCTGCTGGAATTGGCTATGTCTAGTTTAATGAAGAGAAGGACGAGGGGGGACATGATAGCAGTGTTCCAATATCTCAGGGGCTGCCACAAAGAAGAGGGAGTCAAGCTACTCTCCAAAGCGCCTGAGGGCAGGACAAGAAGCAACAGATGGAAACTAATCAAGGAGAGAAGCAACCTAGAACTAAGGAAAAACTTCCTGACAGTTAGAATAATTAACCAGTGGAACAACCTGCCTCCAGAAGCGGTAAATGCTCCAACACTGGAAGTTTTTAAGAAGAGATTGGACAGCCATTTGTCCGAAATTGTATAGGATTTCCTGCCTGAGCAGGGGGTTGGACTAGATGACCTCCAAAATCCCTTCCAACTTTATTATTATTATTATTATTATTATTATTAATTATTATTATTATTATTATTATTATTATTATTATTATTATTATGTTTGATTTTCTGACCTACTCAAGAATCAGCTATTCTCAATCAGAGAAAGAATGGGGAAAGATGACCTGTTATACCTGTTTCTTGGTACACTTGCTTTACTCCACACATTCCTTTGAGCCTGAGTTCAGTCTCAAGCAAGTCAGTCCTATGGTTTAATGTGATGGGGGAACCTTGCCTGAATCTCTCATCATGATCCTTGGATGATGCTACTCTGACTCAACATGGTTTTTTTTAGCTTTCTTCCTAGATGATTTGTCTTTTCATTGTAAAATCAGGCCCAGCCTTGCTGAACAGAATTAAATATTAACGTTAGTGGGAGAAGCATTTTATTACTGCAAATCTCTGGTTTGATACAGGTTGTAGCCAGGAGAATTGATTGAGCCATGTTTTCTGAATGGCTGCTACGTGTTGAAGGCATCAATAATGATCTCACTCAGTGAAAAAAATGATTATTTGCAGGATTTTCAGGAATGTTGTACTTTTGAACATGTTCTGCTTGTCACATTAGTGCAAAGAAATAGCAGTTGAATTGTTTCATTCAGAAACATTAATCATTTTGTTTTTCCAATCAAAGGAAGCTTTTATAGGTGAATTGATTGGTCTGAAAGGTTTTTACTATCTTCAGCTTTTAATTACTCTTCAAAGGTTAGTTGTTGGTTGAATGTAGGTCTCCACCTACCCAGATTTAATATAAATTAAAAATTATGGGAAATTATTTTGAACTGTCTAGCAAATGCTAAATAAGGCTACTATTTTTTCTCCTGCTGCTTTGAATAACAAAGTAATATTATTCAAAGTATCAGCAAACTGATTAAAGAATTTATATATCAGTAAAAGGTTCCTAATCATGTTCTTATTACATCCCGTAGCTTTTGAGAATTTTTTCTTTGCCTCAAGTAAAGAGGTAGTTAAATTTAAACTTCATTAAATACAAAAAAGGAGAATAATTGAAATTTTAAATTATTGGGCAACGATTATTGGTGTCCCAAGGGAAAAATAATTAACACCTATGTTATTTAGTGAAAAGTAGCACAATATTATTTTAGCGTGCAAACAGATGAAATTGCATAAAATTAATCCATTTAGCACCGTATTTTCTAGTGAGAGGCAATAGCAGCAGATCTTCAGATTTTTAGATGGATATGATTCTCAGCTTTTTAAATCAGGACTGTTTAGCAATGACCTGAGAAGATGCACAAGTGACAAATGTACTGTATAACAAGCTGTGTTGGGACAAGGAGGTAGGTGTCACCTGAATGGATGAATGATTTAATATGATTACTAACTTTACATCTGGATTCTCATTGTTAAAACTAGCCATGGTTTGCTCAGTCACATGAAGGAACAATTGTCATGCTTCCTTGATTTATCAACCACAATTGGAACTTAACTTATGAAATCCTAGTAAATTTAATAAATGCTCCACCAGTCCCATGGATGACTATAGCGGTCCAGGAAATGTTTCAGCAGTCACTCTGACTTTACATCCATCTCCTAAGCAGAATAAGGCAATGTTCTTAGTGAAGATTAGATTCTCCATGTTACATGCTGAGGAGATGATTATCTTACTGAGATCCATTTTAACCAGTAGAAGGTTGGTGATAGCTAGGTCAGCATTATGGAGGGAGAAGCCAATTTTCAAAGGCATCTGTGGAAAAGATGTTGACCCTATGTTCATATGCGCAATATTCCTCATCTCTGCTGTAGAAACATGACGGGTTAGTGGCTGCTGCTGGATTGGGAAGGAAGCATGGATTGTGAAAAAAGCTGGAGAATTGTCGTGAAATGTTGAAAATGAACATCACATCACTGCAGTAGCAGCCAGTAGCACTATAGCAGCCACATCTTTACTAAATTTCATTCGTTTGGGAGTCATGGGTCCCAGATTTTGGACACATTTCTGCAAGTTATCCCAGTTAAGGTATCTTGGTTCAAAAATTGTCTTATGATGCACACTTCACCCAGTTAAAAGTCATGACAATGAGAGTTTTAGTAGCATATAGATAGATACTGAGATCTCATGTCTGTGGTCTTCTTAAATGCCATTTGGGCAAAGCTCTTCTTGGTCTAGTGACAAAAAAATAAGTTTTTATTTAACAAAATGTTTTTACTAGAAAAACTAAAAAATAAAAAAGGAAGAATGTTAATCAGTTATTTAAAACTGGTTTTCATAGAAAAGTGAACTTAGGAGCAGGGAAGTAGAAGTACATCTGAAGAATCCATTTAGCATAAATAAATTATGAAAGTCCACTAAGATAAAAGTTGTTAAATGTATAAACTAAAACAAACATACTACTGTGGGCCTTTTAAAAAAAATTCTAAAGTGCTCTTAGTAATATAAAAAAGGAAGTTTTACACTTTTGTCCTCTTGACAGTTACTCAGAATTTAAAGGATTTTAGTTACTTTATGATACAATTTGACACATGGGAGATAATCTTCACCTTTCAAATGCAATTAACACTTTCTGAGTGAGCACTGCAGAGTGTGAAATGGGATTTAGCAAAACAAATGAGATTTTTTTAAAATACCTAAAGAGCTATTGAATTAAGAATAAACTCAATACTGATTTCATTATGTGTGCTTCAGCTGAATCTTCAGCTTTCCATATACTGTAGCTGCCAGAACCTTGATCAAATGCAGTAGCGTTTTAAAATCAAGACTTGGTCAAACTAGTACTAACCATGGCAGCAAAAAAGCCACTGCTCCTGAGTGTTGATTTAGAAGGAATGCATGGAGTTTTAAGCTAGGTTTACCAGACTTCCAGCAAAAGAAGGACATGTCATGTCCTTGTAGGAAGTCAGGATCCCCTTCCTAGAGAAGGAAATATTTGGGGGGATATTAAAAAAGGGAGAAATTTATATTTTCCCAAAGTAATAATTGAAAATCTTAGGCAGAACCTCCCCCCCCACCAAAGTCTCTCTGCCCCAAGTAGAAACCAGCTTTTAGAAATTCAGATTTGGGGATTCAGGAAGATTGGGGCCAGCAATCATAGAGCTGATTGGATTAGAAAGACAAAGACCCCTAAAATCTATACCCCCCACCCAAAATCTAAAGATATGACCTTTAGGTCACAATAGGATTAACCCACCACCATTAGAATACCAAAAGGGCAGACTGAAGCTCAGGTCAAAGTTCATTGCACAGGAACAGGAAGAACCTCAAATACAAAACCACAGGAACAGGAATAACTCCAAACACAGAAGCCCAAAAAGGTATAAAAACCCATCACTCCCAGCCCCATTTTGTTAGCTTTCCCAGAACTGCATGCTGTTGCTGTTCTGTTCTTCAATAAACTGAACCTCTTTTCCTAAGCAGCCTCCATTTTGTTTATTCCTTGGACTGACCCTGAAAATTTTTCTTTCAACATTCTTTATCCAGCATAGCTTTAAAATCAAACATTGTCTGGTTTTTTTGTGTATTTAACAAACTATCTCTTTCTGAGCAGCTTTTCTCTGAGGTGCAGCACTTCCTTAAAAAATGTTAAGGCAAGTTAACAAGCTGCACCTGAAGTTGACAAGACCTTAATCAGTTACATCTTGAAGGCCTTTGCCTCCTAACCTCATATGGGCTTGCAGCTGTGAGTGCCCTAGGCAAAAAGCCATTGCTAGTACATTCCTCTCAATGTGTATTCCCCATTGTGTGTCTGTTTAGTTACTTGTAAACCCTTCCACTTCAATGACCAGAAATACACATATTTAACAGTGTATCCTCCTTGCTCTTGGAATTAATGTGAAGAAATGAAATTGCCAGCTGTAATTTGCTTTGAGATAGATTAATTTCTGCACAAATTTCTGTACAAATTTCTCCTACATATTTCCCCACATAGGGATCACAAGAATACTTAAATTAGAATATTTACTGTATGACCAAAATTATGTATCAAGCCATTTAACTTAATATACAATATGTCTTATTCTGTTTGGAAATGCATAAAATAAGTTAAAATGTTAAAAAATAAACAGTCCTATTTTTAGGAAGTCAATCTAGTGTTGTGTCCAGATCATAATGAGTAAGTTTTCCATTTGCATCTGCATTGGACAAACTTCACCTGAAATCTTACTTCTCCTTCTTTTTGCTACATTTAAGAAAAGCATTGATAATCCAAAGCAGTGTTTCTTAACCTTAGCAACTTTAAGATGTATGAAAATTTCTGATTTGACATGCACATGTTTTAAAGTTGCCAAAACTGAGAAAACATGACCTAAAGTGTGCCCAAAGTAAGAATACAGACCTTTTACAGTAAATAGTTTTAAAAGTTCAGTATAGGACTAATGGTAGAACAGATTATCTTGAAAGTAATAAGTTCTTCTTGAAAATACGTAATAAGAACTCTAACATACTGCCTGAGTGCTGCATTGAGCAAGGAATGGAACCAGTTGCAAGATCAGTTCTATCATTAGAGACAATATTCCATTAGATTCAGGCAACAGATGCTGAAAGAAATGACATCCCTTAATCTTATCTTATTACACAACTTGGTTTTTGACAGTGAAAGCATCCTGCTTATTAAGGTGTGATGGAAGACATCATCCCATCACTAAGAGTCAGCTGTCAATCCAATCACCTTCTGCATAGGGGAAGAGGCATCACCTTGTCCTGGCTAACTGAATAAATACTTGCATCTGTGATATTGTACCTGACCTCACCAACAAACATCTGAGCTGTTGAATGGATTCATAGAAAGGAGTTTTGTCCACTTAGTCAAACCTCATCTTTCAGTTTTGATACTCTGCTAAAGCAACACTCTTAATTTATATTCCAATTAATAAGAATGAGCAATAAGCAATAAGAACAATTTCAGATGTAGACCAGTTCTGCAAAATCTGCACAGTCTCAATTTTAAATCTGTTCCCATTAATCCTAATAGGCACTTGTCATGAGGAATGTTGTTACATAAATACTATAAAAATAAATAGGCTGTTAATTTTTGAGTGTTGTCAACTTTTAAAATGCATTTGATTTTTCTAACTTGCACATTTCAGTATGTAGTTTGTTTGTTTTTTTAAAAAAAAGATTACAGTGGTAAAAGTATAAAATACATAGTAATAGAGTTACCAGACTTACTTTGATTGTAATTTCCTTTCCCTATGTATATCAGTGCCTGTACATCTTAAGACTAACAACATGATTCCTTTTTATAATTTTGCAATAATCTTTAGACAAACACATACACTATTGACATAACCTTTCTTTTATTATAGCACTGCACAAATAGCTTTCATTTTTCCCCATTTTGGTGCACACTGAGGAAATGTGTTGTACTTTGAGTATTTGATATGTACAAAAAAAATCCTCTACATCAGGGTGACTCTTTAATTGTTTTGAGATTTCAAATGTTAAACTTCTCATTTAAAAGACTAATTTAAGAAGTGCTGATTCTCTCAACATGACACTTTGATGAAAATAAACAGAAGTTGCCTTTGAACTGAATGTATCTCCACAGGAACCTCACAAATACCAGGATTTCAAAGGAATATATTCATAGATGTAGGAGATCTCTTGTTTATTGCAGTGGTTTCTTTGTTCATCAGGGGTCTAATGCAATAGCATGAGAAGATATTGTTCCCCATAAATTATGGGATGAATATAAAAGCTAGATAAGTAAGGGCCTTCATTTGAATTCAAAAAGGCTTCTTCATGCATTAGGAATTGTGGTATTATCTCTTAGCCAAGATTAAATGCAGTCTTTTTTTAAAGTTATTGTTAAGAAGGCATAGATGAGTTTTAAATCATAATTCCTTAATTCTTTGTCTTCTTGCTTATTGTGATTTGCAACAAGAGGGGGAAAAGGTTTTGTCTAAAATGGCTCACAACATTATCACATCTACCACATGATGTAATAATCTTACTTTTGAGCTAAGATGGATGAGCATTCACGATTCACCTTCAAGATTTAAATATAATTCAAATTGTTTTTAAAAGCCTACCAAGAGGTAAGGAAAAATATCACATGTTGTTTATGGCATAAAATGCAATTATTATTTCCTCCCGACTTCCAACCGACTGAGAGTTGGCTATGAATGATCATAGTTTTATGTTTAGTGGCAGAGATTGGAACACCAATTCAATTTTGACTTAAGTATATGGACATGATTCTGAATAGGGTTTGTCTCTTAGGGGGCAAAGGTTTCCTTTAATTTATCTTTAAGGAATAACTCTGAGAAAAGTCATTGTACATCTAAGCAAGGTAAGATATTGACATTTAATTTCCTCTCAAAAATCCCAATTTAAGTTTGCAGAATTTTTATGTTCTTCTCCTATTTATGCATCACTTTTTGAGAATCTATCTATATATATTAAATTTCAGTTGCAGAATTTTCTTGCTTGTAATAACATTTTGGTCCTTCCTAGGATATGTCGCAGCCAGATAAGTATATAGTCTTTACACAAATCCATGTAAAATTCACAGTGAAGCAATACATGTTAGACAGTTCTATTTCCCCAAAGTCACTTGGAGAGATCTCTTTTGTTGGTGAGGTTTCTGGGGAATCTGCCCTGTAATAAAGTTGATGGGACCATATTGTGCCTAGCTCAAAAGACTTCTTCCTAAACCATGGGGAACCTAACTTGCATAAAAAGCTTTCAAATTGCCAATTGTCTTTTGTATTTAGGGCTCTGCTGTTCCAAAAGAATTAACTTTGGTTTGGTATTCAGTGCCATTCAATACTCAGACTAATTTTTTCCCTGGTCAAAATTCATGTTGACCCCCTAGTCCTTCAATCTCTGGTGGGTAGTTTTTTAGCTTGTAGTTCATTAGTTTATGGTAATGAATTTAGTGAACTTGCAATTCACAATGAAGCAGTGATAGGTAGTTTTGCTTTCTGAGGCTCAAGAATGCATAAGAATGGACAGTGGGTTTGAGTAGTGAAGATTAATCATAAGGAGAAAGGTCATTAAAAACATTAAAAAGATCATGAAGGCTAATAGGATTTATAATGATAACAAGCATCAAAAGTAATGGTTTTATATTATATGGTTGCAGAAAACTGGACATTTAGGAAGAGGAGATAAAAGAAGAAACAGGCCTTCAAATTATGAAATTGGAAACAGGTTGTTAAAAGTACCATGAACTGCAAGAAAAATCAACTGATTAGGCCTGGATGAAATAAAGACTCCTATCATTGCCTCAAGAGACCAGTCAGATATGAACTGCAAAAAAATTACTAGGCTTGGGAAAAGTGAGAGAAACCAAAGACAATGGATCTACATGGCAAGGAAATTATAGAAACATCCTTCAAACAGTAACAGATGATCACTAGCTGCAGGTTTTGGTGACAAGCATTTAATAATTCTGAGACATTTGATTACATATGATTAATCTACTTTGAACACTTCATTTCTTTGAGTAGGTTTGATAACAAATGTATCTCTTTTGGAAAACTCATGATATAGGTATTTTTTTTGGGTGGTGGTGATTGAATCCTCTGGAAATTATTAGAAAAAGTTGGTCAGAACCAAAAATAAGATGTATACTGTTTGGATTGCTTCACCACTTATGCTTTTGGTGAAAGTTGCCCTGTTAGGGTACCCTCAATAGTGTAATTGTGGCAAATACAACATATAACCAGCTCTATATTGATTGAAAGCAAATACAACATATAACCAGCTCTGTATTGATTGGCAATTTCTAATTTTGTGATTAATGAAAATGTACCATAGCTGTGATATCTATTATATTATAATAATAATAATAATAATAATAATAATAATAATAATAATAATAATAATAATAATAGTAGTAGTAGTAGTAGTAGTAGTAGTAGTAGTAGTAGTAGTAGTAGTAGTAAAGTTGGAAGGGACCTTGGAGGTCATCTAGTCTAACCCCCTGCTCAGGCAGGAAACCCTATACCATTTTGGACAAATGGCTGTCCAGTCTCTTCTTAAAAACTTCCAGTGTTGGAGCATTCACCGCTTCTGGGGGCAGGTTGTTCCACTGGTTAATTGTTCTAACTGTCAGGAAGTTTCTCCTTAGTTCTAGGTTGCTTGTCTCCTTGATTAGTTTCCACCTGTTGCTTCTTGTCCTGCCTTCAGGCGCTTTGGAAAATAGCTTGACTCCCTCTTCTTTGTGGCATAATGCATTAGTCTTTAAATTATTTGAGTCTGCATATATAGTTGCACATAGTCTAGCTTTAAAATTGTTTAAGACAGTGTTCTATATTGCTGGCTATTTCCATATTTTACCAAAGTGTTCTACCCAATTTTTTCATGCAGCTTTTTTAATGCATAAGAAGATCTGATTTATATAGCCTGCTTGAATTTTTTAACAGCCAAACATGTTTAATTCTCCCTCTTTGGTAATGTGTTTTGCTACACAACACCTTCTAAAAGTGTGCATAAACCTGAATATTGAATACAGTATGTTAATTACATCTTGAAACTCTTCAAAATGTTGTATGGACATTTTACAGGTAAGTGTGTCATCCCTTTAATTCCTTTCTCAACAGCTCACTATTTAATTAAATTTACTTTCTGCCAATGCATTTTACATTTTTGTGCCCAATGTGCTATTGGAAGTTTTATTAAGTAACTCAGTAAACTCAGTTACATGCTAAGATTTAAGTCCCATTAATTTTTATTTGCTGCTTTCTCTCACTTTATACCACATCTTAAATTTATGTTATTTTCAAAAGAAAGTTGTTAAAGTTCTCCTATCCTTTCCTCTTCATTCTGTTCCCACTATTTGAAATGTCAGCCTGTAACCTGGGAAAAATAGAAGAGGAGGTCTTATGCTTAGCCTGAAAGCCTACTTATCCTGTTGACCACAACAGATGTTTCTCATCATAGGCATCCAAGAAGGAAGGAGAGAGGCAAGATGTTGATACGTGCATGACAGCTTCATTACCAAATTCTGTGACTTAATACAGGGGTCCTCAACCTTGACAACTTTAAGACGTGTGGCTTAAGGGATGGCTGAGGAATTCTGGGAGTTGAAGTCCACAAGTCTTAAAGTTGCCAAGGTTGAGGACCCCTGACTTAGTACTTGCACCAGACATCAGCATGCCACTACAAAATGGTAGCATTGGCTCCGGTTTGCTGTAAACCCTGCTGCTTCTTCTACTCTGGCATTGATAGCTGTACAATTCTAGATTGAAAGATAGTACTTCCAACCCCAAGATAATATCTACAGAGATGATTCCAAAGTTAAGGGATCTCAGAGTCAAGGAGTCTACTGGGGCCCATACACATTGTTTAGGTGTTCCAGATTTCTACGTGTTTCCATCCATCTTTTTTTCTTCCTTCTCTGCTTTCTTTTCCTGTTTCTCTATTCATTATCTATCATTCATTTCTCTCTCTCAGTGCTTTGCCAGGCAACAGGATATTCACTTTCTTTTCTCTTTCTTTCTTTGTAACATTTAAAAGCTCTAGAATTCAGAGAATATCCAAAACTGTATCCAGCACATCCATTAGTTCAGTAGGATTATTTGCGGAATCAAAGCAGGTGAAACATAATTATCTTGATTTCCCCATTCACCATCTTTGTGGAAAATGACATCAGAAACTAGGTCTATATGAAACTACCCTCTAACCTGCAAAACATTTCCACATTCCCTGAAATATAGTTAAATTAAAAGCTTTAATAAATCATATAAAGATTTGTAGGGTCCTTAACATGTTTACATTTTGTCCATAACTTTAATTACACTACCAGACTCATGAAGCCAATGGGAGGGTAGGGCAGAAGAACAAATTATGACTGATACATCAACCCCCAGTTCAGCCATTCTTCTTTTATATGGGAGATGCAATGACATTTGCTTAAGCAAGCAGCCAAGATAAGGATGTGGAATGAAACCAGTTCTTACCATTATTCTTTCTCAGAATAAAAACACTACCTAGTAAAGCCTGGTGGATAAATCAAAATGATAGAAGGAACTACTTGCATGAATAAATGCTTTACCGTGTGAACGAAGGTTGCCAATTTATCCGTTGAAGGAAAACATTCAAGAGCAAAAGAAAGGTTTACTAATTATTCAAGCATGATATATAATATAAATGGAAAAAGCATTTGATCAAAACCCAATTAACTTGTCATATAATTCTTCCTTTAGTGTGTTCTCATTATTAATGATAGATCAACTGTTCTGTTTGCAATCAGAAAATTGTTTTCCTAGGAGACCTTTATGTCTGATTTATTCAAATGATACCAACAGTAGTTATACTACTATAGGTTCCAATGGTAATATAATTTAATGTAGTGATATGTAAGAATGTGTGGAATACATAAGAAAGATCTTAATCATCTAGATGAAATTAGTTCTCCACAATCTGACACATTACAGATGTGCTGCGATTGGAACTCCTCCAGAACTTTTGAACATGCATTTGAAAATGAATTTTCTCAACAATTGCTAACAATTCCTATTGTTAGCATTAGGCTTTGATTCAACTTGATTCACATGGCAAATTTAAACTTCTGGACCATTTACATTGGACCTAACTCTAATTGATCTTGTATAGTCCTTGAGAATTTTGGGAAAATTCTTGATCAATTTCTAGAACTTATTCAATCTTTGATTTTATCATTATTTTAATCAATATAATATAGTTAGATAGCATCCTAGGTATAATTAAATGTGATATATATATATATATATATATATATATATATATATATATATATATATATATATATATATATATATATATAAACGAATAAAACCGAGCACCAAGAGAAGTAAAGTATAAAAGTTTACTGAGCCAAGCTTTCGTCAGAGCCCGTCTGACATCATCAGGGCGTTAAAACAGCAGTCTGGGAGAAACCCTTTATACTTTACTTCTCTTGGTGCTCGGTTTTATTCGTTTATTATGATTCCCAAGAGTCGGATTTTTAGTGTAATTAATTCTCATATAGCATTCTCAGTATGCAGTTGAAAATGTCAAGGTGTTCACAATCAGACTGATCTGTCTGAACTCCCTATAATTACTCCCTTGACTCTGCTGGCAAAAGAGGGGAAGAGAACCTGTGGCTCAGTGACTAAATCACTGCCTAGTATGTATAACTTTCCAGGTTCGAATCCCATAAAGGGTATGGCTAACTGATGAAGGCAAAAAAAGCCAGAAATGGTCCATCTTAGTCTCCCAAGTTAATTCTTTACTCTTTGTCAGAAAAAAAAAAGAAATTTGGATATAAAAATATTTCGCAGTTGCGACTTGAGCCTGCTCTATGCCCCTAGTTGGGGGCGGCAAGGCAAGAGATACTGTAAAAAGAGTAAAACTGCAGTATGCAGTTGAAAATGTCAAGGTGTTCACAATCAGACTGATCTGTCTGAACTCCCTATATATATATATATATATATATATATAT